>NC_068975.1:11380000-11657500 GCF_016808095.1 Vigna angularis | reverse complement strand
TACGAATCAAATAAGGTAATATTAGTACTTTTAATAAACCTCTTCTCTATTTTTGGTTTTCTATTGAACTTCACCTGGATATATAATGATGAAAAATAACCTTCATGGTTTGTTGCAAGTTGACAAGTACCAATAGGAAATATCAAAGTTGTGCCTTAGTCTGATGATGTTTTTTGTGTTGTAGGTGGGAATCACACTAGGAAATTTAATGCAAAATAGCTTTTTAGTTTTAACTTAGCATTAAGAAATAATTTCATTATATTCAAGTGATAATAGCAAGAGTCTAAAATTGTTGGAAACCTAAGTGTGGGTCTAAACTTAACATTGGATAGAAATAAGAAAGTTGAAGAGAAGAAAAAAAAACTTATAAATTCATTGTTTTAAGGTTTTTGTTGAAAACGGTGTCTAGGCTCATATTATATTTATGTAATCTTTCCTTAGTGAAGGCTTAGGACCCTTATGTAACAGGGGGCTTAGGAAGGGCAATATGTTTGAGCATGCAGTGTACATTATACACGCAATCAAATCGTATCTTTCACACTAAGAAAGTAAATTTTTCAGACACCAATAGCGGACCATTCTGCCACTATCTTCAATTTTAATAAGGGATATATACATACTCAAGTATCTATTGCATAGTTGAGTAAGAATCATCCTCAATTTCCATACAATAATTGATAGCAAATATGGATGAAAATTAATGAATGATGTAAAATGTTCATTCAGTTATTTAACTAAAAGATGCAGCCCTGCATTTGTTTCGTTCCTAGCAAGAGATAATTAACAGAAAATTATATGATATCCCTGTCATGTTGCATGCTTTACTATTTTTGCAATTTATTAAATTGTACATGGTATTTGCAGGTTGGACTAAAGATAAAGCTGTTTACAGGATCTCCACTAAAAGATGTGGCTTTAGAAGTAGCCATAGACCTACAGGCAACTTGGGTGATACTTGACAGGTCAGGCAAACTCTAACGGAAAATCTGAATTCACAACATGTTTTATATTTTTAAAGCAAGGGCATATGAAGTGGAATTGCATGTAGTAACATCATAGAAAAACATCAATAACTGCTTTAACTTATAAAATGACTAGGCAAATCAGCTGTAAAATAATTTTGGCTAAAATAACATTTTGGTTCCTTATCTACATTTCATGTTTCAGCTTAGTCCTTTAAGTGTAATTTTTTTCTTGCTTTAGACTCTTAAAAGTGTTTATGTTAGACCAAATTGATCCTCTTTGGTTCTAAGAGTGCCAAACATCTGACACAATTCATATGATGTAACATCTGACAAACATTCATATGATGTAACATCTGACACAATTTGTCACGTGTCACCAAGTTGACCAAACTAGTTTGAGGGATGGTCAATTTGGTCTAACAGATACATTCTGAGGGACCGAAATAAAACTTTTGGAATAAAAAGTGTAGATAAGAGAAGAAAATCATTTTCTGAAATAATTTTTCTAAACCACCTGATCTGAAGACCATCACAACATACTATCTGTTAAATCCGCTAACTAATGCAGCATAAAGTATATGCAAATCTTATCTTTCTACAGAATTGAACTCTAATATTGGGCATATTAAATTATTCAGCTCCCTTTTACAACTTCAAGTATGCTGTTTGTAGCATACAGAAAAAATTCAAATAAATTTTATACTTCAATTAAATGCATAATTTTAGTTAGAATCAATTTTAGGAAAAAGGCACGAGAATAGAAGTTTAAACTATTGGTCAAGTATAGCAGTTGAAATCTTACTCTTCTCCTGGATAATGATTTAAGCTACCAGCTAAAGATCTCAAACATGTAGAAGCCAATTTAACTCATCAGATAATTCAGCCAGTGTTAAAACTATAGTATTGAGTGGAGCTAAGAAGTATCAAGTAGACTTGCATATAAATAGAGGAAAATAAAATAAAATAGCTATGAGCATAATAAGAATGATAAATAGAGAAAAGATGAATTAGTTCATTCTTGTATAAGTAAATGCTTGCTTAGTAATATATATTTTTTTTCGACTTTATGATAAAATTTAGCTTAGTTACACTAAATCCATTTTGTGGTTCAGCATTCTGAAATCAGGATTCACGAGCTTGAAATAAATGTAAAATCTGTATAACTTGAAATAAAAATTTTCCAAACGCAGGCAAATATCAATAAAAACATCTTTGATTTCATCAATAATCTGAACAGAACCTCATATTAGTCTAAAAAGTATTCTTGGTTCACAGGAAAATGAAGAAAGATGAGGAGTTTTTCCTGCAGAGGCTTTCTTGTGGTATATCTATATTAAAGAGTAACGATCGGATTCTTCGACTAAGAGGGCCTTTAAATGTTCCAGATGAAATACCATGTAACAGCCATGAGACATATGATGAAAGTTTACCAAGTGTTCCATATAAACATCTTTTTGACGACATTGATGCTTTCCCCAAGAGTGAGTTCTGGAATATTATTTGATTTTAGCCCACATAGTAATCATAACAGCTAGGCGTTTCTACTTTCAATTTTTAATGATTTAAATGTTCAATTAGGATCTTGTGGACTTGTTTCATTGCATGTTTCAGTATAATATTTTTGAACACCTTATTGCAACTAAGAACAATCTAATGATAGGACAACTTGAAGATGATGAACAGAACCAGATACATATTAGGCCCTGTTGCTCGAATAATAATATATATCCGACAAGTCCGAATCACCAGAGCATGGATGGAACAGAAATAAATAGCAATCAAATGATAGATAAAATAGAAAGAGCTGAGCAAGGTCACCATCATGAACAGATGCAAAGCATGTCTCTTGAGATGGTGGGGGACACGACAATTATGATTACAACTGATCAAGCAACTGCTCAGGAAATAGCTGATCAACCAAGCAAAGATGAAGAGAGGAGAAACAACTTCTTCCATGGTGAGAATTGGGACTGGAGCAATCCAGAAGAGAGTGAGGAAATGCTTGATCAACCAATAGATCATTTGCCGAGTCAGAATCATGCACAGACATCGAGCATTTTCAGTGCTGCTACATTGGATGGTGGAGAGCAAGAGAAAAGTATTTTGGAAAATTCAATGTACAATATCTGCTCTGTCTGCAAAACTAGACGACCTAATATTTGGGGCCAAAAGGAATTTACTTATGACGAACTCCTAGCAGCCACAGATGCATTTTCATTGAAGAACTGTCTCTCCAAAAGTGGATCTCTATTCACTTTCAGAGGCCAGATGGAGGGAGGGATGAAACTAGTGGTTAAGAAGCATGATGCCACTAACACTCAAGTAAGGGAGAAAGCGAAGTCAGAAATCCAAACCATCCTCAAAGCTAGACATAAAAATGTGATTATGCTCTTGGGCTCATCTACAGCAGAATCTTTCCTGTTTACTGTATATGAGTATGCTTGCAATGGTTCACTTGACAAGTATCTATCAAGTAAGACATGTGGTATATGCAGAATTTGATATATTAATAAAGGACAGTAGAATTTGATACATATGAAAAAAGACACATAAAAAATCTTATGCTAAAGGAACTTGTTAAATTATGCAGAAGAAAGCTCCCGACCATTGATCTGGAAAGAAAGGAAACAAGTGGTAATAGGCCTTGCCAGAGGCCTCAAGTATCTACATGACAATAACATTGTTCATTGCAATATAAAACCAAGCAATATTCTTCTAACACATGACTTCAATCCACTGGTACATACGTGAAACTTGACAACCTTGTGGCAGTGCATTTCTCCTATCTGTCTAATTTCAATTATATTTGTTGGACATCTTCAGTTAATGTCAATTAGTTATAATTTTTTTGCCATTAGTGGAACTAACTTTTATTTTAAATGATACACATATAATTAGATTGGAGATTACAACTTTGGGAGAGAACAAGAATTGAAGTCCTACAAAAATAAAAACAGAGAGGATTATGAATACGTAGCACCAGAATTCCAGGAGAAAGGGAAGTTATCATCAAAGGCAGATGTATACTCTTTTGGTGTAGTTATTTTAGAGTTGATCGCAGGGCGAAGGACTACAGATTTCACGTCAGAACATAAAAGTCTTGTTGAATGGGTAAGACACAACATAATTTCCACATACAGCTAGCAAATTATAATGAATAGTGAGTTTTTTCTCACGAGTTCATGCATAGGCTGAGAATATACGAAGAAAAGGTTTAATATGTCTCAGTTTCTCTTTCTATACATTATTACGAATATATTTTATTTTCTTCTGAAGATACTTTGTGTCTGTTTGGAAAAGCTTGTCCATGAGTACTTCTAGAAGAAAACCGAGAAGGAAAAAGAAATGAACTTCTCCAAAAGTTAATCTGTAAAAACTGTCACATAACTTCTCTAAATTCTTATCTTTTAACTTATGCATAAGCTAATTCTCCATAAACTAACTTGTTGCTTATGACATCATACGCAGTTGATGTTTTCATTTTTTTTTTCAGGCAAAGCCTCTACTTAAAAAGAAGAATTACTCAGAATTGGTGGATCCCATAATCAGAAACTCATACGAAGAGGATCACCTTCGTTGGATGGTCCAAGTAATAACAGAATGTTTGGAAAAGAATCCTAAGAAAAGGTCATCAATGAATATGGTAAGTTGCAACAAATTTTCTTATGCAAACTACAAAACCAAGTTCTGAATATCTATAATCCAGTATATAAAGCAAAACGCAGAATCCTCCTATAACTAGGGCAAGAGCGCTACTTAGTAAGGACAAAATATGCATTACTTTGCCAAAACTTGCTGGTCTTAGTAGCAAGGAGTTTGGTTCCTCTTTAAGTACGATCTCAAAAATCATCAAGAATGAATATAATAAGAAGCTTACGCTTTCCTTTTATAAAGGGTCTTCTAGTTCAATTTGAATGAGTCAAAGCTCCTTGTGGCATACAAAATACTTAGGGTCAAAGACAACAGAAAAATGTACATTACTTTGAATTAAAATTGAGTAAAAGATATCAGTGACCAATATTGTTAAACTCTGGACTGCAATTCCAAGTCATTCAATGAGTAATGATCTAATCCCATGACAAATCATTTTTGACCCTTTAAGATGAAAAATCATCCTAAGAATACCCTGTGAATAAGAAATAGATTTTCAAGATAGATTCAAGATGTAGTAGCTTCAAGAAAATTTCCAAGTTCAAAGATAGACTGTACATTAAGAATCAATGGAAGGATAATACTCAAGTATGCATGATAAACATGCAAATAACAATGTGCACTAACCCTTAATTGATAACGAGGTCATTTTCGGTCTGAACCTAGAATATGTGTATCTACTAGACCATTATTAGAAGGGATGAGATTTACTTTTCATGACTTACTAGAGAATAAAAGCTGATAAGAATAGGTACTCAGATTTGTAGTTATTGCTTGTAGATAAAAATGTTCAACTGTCTATTTTATTATTTCCTCACGTATACCATGACAACTTACATCGCTTCACTTGTGCAATTTCAGGTTGTTTCTGCATTACAAGGCATAGCAGACAGTGAACTCGACCACATGACAGACGCTATTACTCCAGCTGTATCAGATTCGAGAAGTGTGCCAGAAATAAATGGTTCTCAAGGTAACAAATAAATCCAGAACAAGAAAAATTATAAATACAATGAGGAAAGCAGAAAATTGTAGAGGAGTTTGTAGGTGATTTTATAGGAAATTCAATAAATTGAAAGTTTTAAAAGGGCTATTTCATAAGCTGGAAGAACATAACAGCCTCCAAATAAAGAGGGGTGGGAGAGGATACCCAATGTATATTAGTATAATCTTTAGGTAAAAGAAAGTTTACGTATGGGAGGGAGGTTATAGGTTAGACCATGTAAAAAGAACCCTATTCTTGGTACGTACAAAAGACATAACAATGAAGGACCAAGGGTAGGGAACAAAGCAAAATCAGAGTCGCTACATTTGTTTTAGCATGGTCTACACAGTATCCCAAAACTGATAACCAAGGACTAAGTTGCTACAGTTTGATCCTCGTAGTTGTGCCAACCTTCATTTGCATTGGTACGAAGTGTTTTGTTATTACTAAATAATGCATTAATTTATTGTAAATACTCAAGCACGTTTCGACATTTATATATTGCTTTCCGGGAGACTAGCAAAAATCTAGTGTAAGCATATTAGTAAGGCACAATTATGTCAAGGAATGTTTATCTTGTATATTCTATATTAAAACCGAACCCTCTTAGGTATACTTGTGGAGACACAATTTACATTGTGGGTTAAGATAATTCTTTGTTCTTTATTTCATTTTCTGGTGGTGACAGTTGTGTTTAAACTAAACAGATGTGGGTTCAACAAAAACTAAAGCTGATCAGCAAAATCAGAAAGTCGAGCAAATTGAGAGCATACTCGGTGGGGAAAAAAATAAGTTAAGACTAACAGTTGAGAATAATCTCTTTTACAAAGCAAACCAGGGAAACTCTGATAAACTCAGACATAATGAAGAACAGAAGCAAAGCAGGTCTCGAGGGGAGGATAGGAGCTCAGGAAAGATGATAACGAACGACCACAGAATAGACGAGACAGAAGTTGGACTGCTGAATGAGTTTGAAAACCAGATTCCAAGGACACTCCATATGGAGAGCATCACAACACAAAAAATTAGTGTTGATGGCATAATGGGTAACACAAAAGTTGACCAACTGAGCCAAGATCAAGAAGGAAATAACTTTGTTAAAATGATGGAGGTAGGCTTAATTCCAGCAACTATCAGTGCAATGATAGATCAAACAGAAGTTGATCAGCCGGTCCATGATAAAACTCAAACACAGAGAAGCTTTCATGAGAACTTACAGGATGGATGTCAAGGTGAAATAGTTTTGGAGAATTCGAAGTCCTCTGCATGCTCTATTTGTAGAAGTAGACGACCAAACAATGCATGCTCAAAGGACTTTACTTATGACGAACTTCTAGAAGCTACAGAAGGATTTTCCACTGAGAACTCTCTATCTGTAAATGAAGATGGACCTACTTTCCAAGGCCTTCTAGAGGGACGGGTAAAAATTGTTGTTAAGAAATATCAAGTCAACACCTCCCAAGAACAGAAGATAATAAACTCAGAAGCAAAGCTGCTCATCAGTGCTAGACATAAAAATGTGGTCATGCTGTTGGGTTTATGTACAAATGAAAGCCAACTGATGGTTGTGTTTGAGAAAGTATGCAACGGTTCACTTGACCAGTACCTAACAAGTAAGGACTAAGATGAGTTTTACATATCTTAAAATGAAGTTTAAGCATTTCATGCTTGGAATTGCACTAGAGAATTGAATTTGTATTTTACCTTTTGGTGAATAGAGAACTGAATTTGCTATTGACACGAAGATATATGGGAAAAAATTTAAATATTATGCAGGGGGAAGTTTCGAGTCATTGACTTGGAAGCAAAGGCTGAAAGTAATAATGGGTACTGCCAGAGGTTTAAAGTACCTACATGGGAAAGACATAATCCATGGAAATATAAAACCAAGTAATATTCTTCTAACACACGAGTTTGACCCAATGGTACTTACTTGAACCTGGGTGTATATGAAGCTTTTCTTTGTGTTTCTAAAGTTATAGTGCATTATAATTATGATCTTCAAACAAATTTCTATTTTTATGTGTATATATATATATATATATATATATATATATATATAGATTGGAGATTTCCACTTCGGACAACAGAAAGTTGGACCAAAGAAATCCAGAAAAGATAAAAGTGTAAGAAATTCTGGATATGCAGCACCTGAGTTTCTGGAAAATGGAAAACTATCTTACAAGACAGATGTATATTCCTTTGGAGTGGTTCTTTTGGAGCTGATCAGTGGCCGGAGGGCTGCGGACAAATTACCAGATGGAAAAAGCCTAGTTAACTGGGTAAGAGAATCATGTTAATAAGTTGATACATCAGTATGCAAATTAGGGTCTATTTGAACAAAGTTTTCATACAGACTTCATGATGAGTCTCTCCATATGTTAAAATTAGCTTAAGCACAAGAAATAAAAATATAGATAAACTATTTGAGTGAGTTTCAACAAACCTAATTTAACTTGTATATAAAAATACTCATTTCATTTTTTCTCATTATTTTTCTTCCTTAAAAGTCTTTGTGGAAAAGTTTGTCCAAATATGCCCTTTATGTAGAATAAGCCTTAGAGCAATGGTAGGGTTGCTACCATGTGACCAAAAAGTTATGGCTTCAAATTTCGGAAAAAACCTTGCTGCTAAGGCTGCATATGTCTACCCTCCCCAGACCCCAATAGGTGGAAGAAAGCCTTTTGCAACGGCTCATCCTTCTTTTAACATGCAAATCAATAAGGTTTCTTTTTCCCAAATGCAGAAGTCAGGGGATACCTGAAAGAAATTTCCCTTCTCATTTCCCTTGTTTATAAGAAATTTTATCTGGGCATTATACTTTCTTGTGATATACTTATCAATATAACCTCTCTGATATGTCTCAGGCATACGTATCTTTTTACGACAAAAGATAAAAATCTTTTTACGACAAAAGATAAAAATCTTTTCTTGCAATTTATCCCATAATTTTCCGAAGTTTCGACTCATTAAAACATGATATAGATATATCATTTGTTAAAGTAGCATTACATTCTGCAATGCATGCAAATATACTGTGCAGAGGTCACTTTATTAGCAAAGTTTGTTTTACATCATGTTTGTGTTCATCAATGTTTCATTTTGAATAGGCCATTTGTTCTCACAAACCAAAAACTTCAGGCACTGAATGTTGTTGGAGTAAAAATTGCCTACAAGACTCATTATTTGGTTTGGGAGTTTAGCTGTTCGCATTCTAATTTTTTGCTCTGTGCACCACACCAAATCCTTTCTTTGTGTTTGTGTTCCCTTCCAGGCCAGGCCCCTACTGACAGGAAAGAAGTACCACATTTTGTTGGATGGGAAAATCAGTAACTCTTGTGAAGAAGAAAAGCTAGTATGGTTGGTCCAAGTAACAGAACAATGTCTCAAAAAGAATCCTAATGATAGATATTCGATGAATGTGGTAAGTCCAAGTGATGCAGAATATGTCAATGTGAACAATTGATAGTTACTAGGTAAATAACAATCTATATAGAGTGAAACTATATATGTCAAAGAACTGCAGGACACGTAAAGCATATATCAGAAAAGATGGATTTTGTCAATGGGAAGAAAACTAGCCATCCTAATGGCTTAATCTTTCAGATGAGGTCTCTAAATAAATTTATATCCTAATGATCATAAAGGCTTTTTGAACTTGAAACATACATAAAGCACAAGCACAACTTAGACATGAAAGTTTTGACACTACACCGATTGCCAACTCTCAGAAGTTTAGGCTATTAATTTTGGAATGATTTTATTTGTTTGCACTAATTATGACATGCTTTCTCTCAATGAAAGCACGTGGAGCTTGATAAATTGTAAATTATTGTATACTGAAAATTTAATTATATAACGTATGGTAGCTGGATTTAACTATATATCTAAGAGGCTAAATTGAAATGCTAGAGCCCAAAAGTGATTATATAGAAGTTCAACAAGGAAACATTGAAGTTCAACATAAGGACAAAGCCGTGATAAAAGAGCTCCACAAATAATGTATCGAAGAAGTTGTTTCACAGCAATATACATTTTTATGTCTTGTATGGTTTCACGTGAAAGATTCCTTCAACCCTTGAATATGAAGCTCTTTGATACACCAGAGCTAAAGGAAACCATACTCAGAATTTCTAGGAAAATGACATTAAAATTTAAAACCAAGATAACAAAGAACATGTATACAATTCACATTTTAATTAAGGAAAACAAAGAATAATAGTAAATAAACCAGTCATGACATGTTCACAATGCCATTAAATATAGAAAAGAATAGTGTTATGAACAATTTATAAAACACGTTGTTAACAGCTTATCATTTGAAACTTACACAAGTTTTCTTTGGGCTATTTCAGGTCCTATCTTCCTTACAAGACATAGAAGAATCAACTGAGTGTTGTGTAATTCAAGATTCTTCTCCAGAAAAGTCATATTCAAATGGTCTCCCCACGAGTAGTACACAAGGTAATTTAGGAAAACTGCAAGAGTGTAAGATATATAGTAGACAAAGTAGAAAGCAAGACATATGGGTAAAATTAATAAATAGACAATTGATTGATTTTACATGATTAAGAATTGAAGACATTAAAATAACAACCCCATAAGTGAAAAATTTTAATATCCATGTAGACTAAGCTGAAATGGTAACAGGTTCCCCTGGTTAAGTGGAAGTCTTCAGCTTGCCATAATTGTCCCAAAAGTGAGTAACAGGGATAAAAAAAATCATATGTTCAATTCAGTTAACCTTGAGTCATTTTTTCTGTTTATTTAAAAACACGCCAAATCAATTCATACATAGAATACTAGTTTCTGGTATCTTTGTTTCTTTAACTTTTTAAGTCAAGGAGTCTCAATAACAATAACCGAATGATAGGTCAAATGAAGGCCGATCTAGGGAAGAAACAGGAACAAGAATTGATCCACGGAAACCAATACAAGGAAGAAAGCAGTCCAAGATTGACAGTCAAAACCAATCACATGAAAGGTCATAGAAATGAAGATCAAATGATACAGGGGGAAGAAGATGTGCAGAGGAGTCCTTATGAGGAGATGTTCGGGGTAAGACCTATCAGCAATGGCATGATTGATCAGATAAACCCTGTACAACAATTCCAGGAAAAACTGCACATTAAGGGAAGCTTTGAGATAGAAGAAATGAGTAAAAATGTAGATAAACAACAAAAGGTGAGCAAGGATAAAAAACAAATACAGGGAAGCTGTGATGATAGTTTATTGAATGGGATTGAAGGCAAAATCATTTTGGGAAATTCAAAGTCTTATGCTTGCTCTATCTGCAAAAGTAGGCGACCAAACAGTAGATTGCAAAGGAAATATACTTATGAAGAGCTTCAAGCTTGTACAGAAGGATTTTCAGTTAAGTACTCTCTATGTGAAGGTGAATATGGACCTGCTTTCAGAGGCCAGCTAGAGAATAACCAGGAAATAGTGATTAAGCAACATGCGTTCACAAACTTACAGGAGCAGAAGGTGTTCATGTCAGAATTCCAATTGCTTATAAATGCCAGACATGAAAACGTGATAATGCTGTTGGGTTCATGCATACGATTAAGTCAATTGCTGATTGTATATGAGAAGGCATGCAACGGCTCTCTTGACCTGTACTTATCAAGTAAGGATAAAAATATGAATGTTAAATTTATAAGAAAGTTATTTTCAATGAGGTTTGAGTACTATTTACACAGACTTGGTTAAAGTATGTTCATACCAGAGGAACGTTCTGAATCATGCAGGAGAAAGTGGTAGAACACTGACTTGGGGAGAAAGGGTGAAAGTTGCAATAGGTGTCGCCAGAGGTCTAAACTATCTACATGAGAATAATATAGCACATGGAGGAATAAAACCAAGTAACATTCTTCTAAATCATGAGTTGAAACCACTGGTACTTACTTTTAACCTTAATGCCGTGGAGCAACACGTATATTTTTTTTTTATAAGCCAAGTTTCAATTTTGAGTAAGCTAACCTGCTATCTTAACAAACTAACCATTTGCTGAATTAGGTAGGAGACTTTGCGTTTGGAAAAGAAAGATGTGAACTGAAAAATCTCAAAAGACTTAAAAGAATGAGGAATTGTGGACGAACTGCACCAGAGTGTTGTGAGAGTGGAATACTATCAACTAAGGCAGATGTATACTCTTTTGGTATAGTTCTTGTGGAGTTGATCACTGGCCGTATGATTTCAGAAAAAGTATCAGGAGAGAGATGTCCCACTGAATGTGTAAGAGCCACATAATTTGATTTCTATAAACTATATGGTACTTCAATTGATTAGGATTATTTGAGAGCAACAATATGTTTCACATTTCTTTATTATAGTCCAACCATATATGAGAACAGTTTGTGTTACTGTTCTTATCGTACACATTTCATCTATCAACATTCCTGAGAATTCTGCAATATCCATTCATTATGTACTTCACAGTTTACAGAGATAAAGTCATTTTTTACAACACATAGATCCCACAGCAGTGAGCCTTTATACGTGTAGTAACTTAAACATATTCCTCACATTTTCTACCAATAGCAAATTCAGGTGTTGAAAATTGATAGTAGATTTGTTGGAGGAGCATGTCTAACATTGTTTTCTGAATCTTGTGGTCCTCGTAGTCATTTCTTGCTTTAGGAGTTTTCTTATAACCTTTAGAATCTACTTGTAAACCTATTCCACAACCTATTTTATCTTACTACTGAGTTGTGCATTGTTAGGCTTCAACAATTTCCATTAAATTGAAGTCACGAGTGCTAATGATAAGAAACTGAGCATTTTATCTTAACATTTTTTTTCCATTTATATAACTAGACTGTCATGCTGTATTGATTTCATTCCTTATGCGCATTGCACAAAATTCTCAGATAAGGTCACTTCTTGAAGAACAAAAGTTTCTACAGTTGGTAGATCCCAAAGTCAGCAGCTCCTATGATGAGCAAGAACTAGTTTCATTGGTCCACGTGATAGAAAACTGTCTGAAAAAGAATCCAGAAGAAAGGTTTACAATGGATATGGTAAGATTTAAACAGGAAATATGCAAGTTGAAGAGTTAAATTTGTAAGTTGTACAAGTTATTTCATGCTTGAGTGTCAGAAACATACTTTCTGATACACATTTTATAAGAATCTTTTTTTTATTATGGGTTAAAATTCGTAGAAAACTATAAAATCAGGATGGAGAGTCACCAAATAAGATGAAGATAAGGGTTTAATTTTGTCATATCCAAAAAATTTCAACTTAAAAGCGATAGTGTGTTCAAAAAGTTTCTCATAATTCAATGAGATTGGTGATAGGTTAATAAATCACCAAAACGATTTGTCTGTGTTAAATTTGATGGAAGGCAGATCAGTTGTCGATAGTAGACCAAATCTTCAGAGCAAGTTATGGTAGTGTTCTAGGACAATGAAAAAATCAATATTTGTCTTCAGATTCAGCTGAGAAAAGTTACTTCTAAACTATGAGAAGAATGTGAAGTCAGTAATAACCTTTCACTCTGACAAGAATGTATAAGATTAAGTCAATTGCTGATTGAATATCTGTTATCTAAGCTTGATATTTTACATTGGTTAATACTCACTTCTATATTTTTTTCTTTTTCATTACATTGCTTATTTTCCCTCTCTTCCTTATTTACTTTTTTTGTCCTCTCATAAGTGTGAGAGAATAATTTTGTTAATAAAATGTTGATTATACATCATTTGATTGATATAATTAACTTGTAAAATTGCAGGTTGTCTCTGCACTGCCATCTATAGTAGATTGCAGTGACATATATGCAAAGGAAGACTTTTCACCAGAAAACTCGCATGTTTCAGAAGTAACAAACTCAAAAGTGAAGGAGGAACCACCAAATGAAGAAGATTTAAGCATAGAGAATAGTGAAGAAAAAGGGGACAACATAACTTACATTGGAGGCAATGAAACAGAAATACGTCAAGAGTGTGACATCAACCCAACTGGTTGTGAAAATAGTAAGGAAACAGAAGAAAAAGAAAGCTTAAGCACCAAGATATGTTGGGAAGGTTGTTCATCCTATGGTGGAGCTAGAGAATTTTATCTCGAAGGGATCAAAGAGTACACAGCATGTGAAGAACTTTTCGGCTTTTGTGATTTAATTTGAGTATTTCTTTCAACATTATATGCATCATTTGCACATTTCTTTTGTAACAATATATGGAATAACAAACAAAAGCATTGAGATTTATACACCAACGTTTGTCTAAGAAAAGGTACCATGACATATAACTTGTTAAGTCAACGATTATTTCTTTGCATAAAACTTAGATTATGCAGACTATTTTCATGTAACATTTATACATGAAAAAGAAAAAGACTGTATAGTAACAGTGTAAAACAGACTTATATTGCTAAATAATCCCAAATCAGTATGTATATTTTTTTCCTTAAACTTTTATAATAATTTTATTAGAAGTTATGTATATAACTGTGATATGTGATTGGATAGCAGCGTAAAACAGTTATACATTAAACTCTACTGGGATTATTGCACTACAGTCATCACTTATCTGGTTCCCTCGTTTGGGAAAAGAAAAAACTGTAAATAAGGTTCCAAAGTATGCCACTTCAAAAATAGATTGGGTGATTAATTTTAACTAGATCAATTAGATTTAGATTTTTTTTCCAATCCAATTTAAATTGGATTCAATTTAGATTGATTCCTCTTTGTCAATTATATTAAATTCAATGAAATTGGGCTTGGACCAAATTGGCTCCACTTGGGCTCAATCCTAGTCGGTTTGATCTATCTTGGGCTGACTCGGCTTATCCTAGGCTCGATCTAACTCAGATCGATCTAGGCTCAGGCTTAATCGACTCGACCATGACTTGAGTTGACTCGTGTCGACTTGAATCTAGGACGTCCTTCAGGAGGCTAAAGCTTACTTGAGTCAACTTAAGCCCTAGATCGACTCAACTCGACTTGGGTCCGTGCCAACTTAAGTTGATTGACTTGGGATAAACCGACTTAACTCGATCTTTAGAATGGACTGACTCAATTCGATCTTCAGTCTAGACCAATTCGGCTAACTTTTGACTCATGTCGACCTAATTTGACTCTTCGACCCGAGCTGACTTGACAAGTGGTTTGGCAGTTTGGATCATTTAGATCTAGGTGTCAATAATTATATTAGGAAGAAGAAGGATGGTGGAAGGGTGGTGGAGAAGAGAGGGGAGAAAGGGAAGGTGGATGGTGGATGGTGTAAAAGAAAAGAAAGAAAAGAGAAAAGGGTGATGGATGGTAAAGGAAGGTGAGGGAAGAAGGAAAAAAAGAAACTAACACATAATAACTTAACTCTGAGTTATGAATCCCATGCATGGGTACCTACGTCTCGTAAATGATTGGTATAATGTAATATCCAATTTTAATGGTATTAACACTACTACAAGAATTATTATATATCGAATAAAAAAAGAACAATTAACTTAAAAATGACATATAAAATGTTATTATATTTATCCAAATATAACTATAATATCAAAATATATACAAGAATTCTATACTACTAGGAATTTCATTATAGTAACTAAAAGTGCAATTCTATATTTTTACAAAAGTCGATATATATGAATATATATATATATATATATATATATATATATATATATATATATATATATATATATATATATATATATATATATATATATATATATATATGCATAAGGGAAACGACAATGATTGTTTTTGACAATATGCTTCGATTTTCGAACCGAGACATATACTGGCGAGGTAAAAAGGTGGAGGACTTTTGGCTTCGGTTCAAACCGAGGTAATATGTCAAAGGTTTCTGCTTTGGTTCCCCTACACCTGAGGTAATAACATGGGCTTATGGCAGCGGTTCAGCCTAGAACCGATGCCAAAGCCTCTTTTTTTTGGAAATAAATTAATTTCTAATTCCAAAATATTTAATTTTAATTAATTTAACTTTCAATTAATTTAAAATCTCATTAAAATTATATTATTTTCCTTTTCAAACCAGCTAACTGTTATTTCCAATTATACTGTTAATAAATTTTATTTTCAATTTTCTTTTTAACTAAATTTTATTTCTAAGCCTTCATTGGCCAACATCGGTCGCCGTGACCCCATGGCAGCACACACTAGCACTTTCATTGGTGCCACCCATGCTTCAACCACACAGCCACCAGGGAACCTCAGATCCACGAATAAAAGAACTCAAACGCACAATCAAAACCACCCCCAAATCGAAAACTCCACAATCGCTAATCAAAAAAACAAAACAAGATCAAAACCCCAATTTCAATCATTGAAATTCCAATTACACCATAAATCTCTAATTCTCAATTTCAGCAAACCCTAATCCCCAAAATCAGAGAACAAAAAAAAATCCTAAACCCAAAACTCGATGTTGCTGCCCTCGCCATCTTCATGCATTCAGAATCACGAGCTCTTCACACAGAAATTGAAACCCCCAAGATCAGAATTGAAAACAAGAACAGAATTGAAAACAAGAACAGAAAACCCCAAAACAAAAAAAAAAACAAAACGAAGAATAACACCTCCCCTTCTTGCAAAACAAACCAGAAAAGGAGAAGAGGAAGGGAGCCTCCATCCTTACGCCACAAACCAAAACGGAGAGAATGAGAGTTCCCCGAAATCGTCGAACTAGAAACAGGGAGAAGAGGAAGAAGAAAAGGGTCTCCTTGTGCGACAAACGAGCACTACCCAGATCGCACCTTCATAAGTGTCGTTGCCTCCTTTGAACAAACGGGGTCACGATCTCTTCACTTAGGGCTTGGAGCCACACCACGAGTTACAAGCCCAGATTCTCGCCACCACAAAGCCTTGAAACAACAAAAAACTCTCTCCCACAATCTGAGTTTTGATTTTGAGAAGAGTAATTCTCATATTTAGGGTTCGTGGGTAGAGGGGTTTTGGCCTCGGTTCTGGGAGCAACCGAGGCCGAAACCCCTACACAGAGATTTTGGCAGGCTGTAGAAAGGATTGTCAATCGGAGCAGGGGTTTTTTGGCCTCGGTTCTGAGAACAACCGATGTCAAAACCCCTACACAGATATTTTTTTAGGTGAAACGTCTTTTGTTGGCAGGTTTCGCAGACTTTATGGCCTCGGTTACCTTCATAATTGAGGCAGTATCTACCCTATGGCTTCAGTTAACAAAGAACCGAGACATATACATTAGCAAAAATTTCAAAAATGTCACCGCGCCATATTATGCTTCAGTTTCTAATCAACTGAAGCATAATGGGCGCGTTAGTATCCTCTTTTTTTACTAATGTCATTGTTTTCACCATTAAAGTGATCATAGAAAACAAGAAAACAAACAACACAAACAAAAATAAAAGGGTAAGCTAAATTTACCAAAGAAACATACATACAATTGAGTTATGAATATAACAATTAAACACAAGTAAATCAAACAAATCTTGAGCATACAAATATTAATTATAGACTTGACCATCTGAATACATGTATTGATGTCAAACTATGACGGGTGATGCACTTGTGGTGGCCTCTACTACTCTACAGAGTCATTGCCAATGAGTTTCACCCTACCACACACAAGGTCAGTATGTTAACACTTTAGGCCAAGGTAAAACCCCTAGACTAGGACCTCCTGATCCTCTCACCACAAACCCCACCCTTCTCTACTTGAGATTGGATGGTTATTAGAGGGTCAGGATAACCCTCAATACGGAAACCTTACATCAATACATACACAACTTGAAATCACACAAGAAACTTCTCCTTAACATTTCCTTCACAACATACTTGGTACTTACATAGAGTCATAATGTAATTCCTAAGGCATCACAAACTTCACACTAAACAACATAACATCCATAAAAAACCACTTCATATAAACAAAGATCATAAAATCATAGAACAACACACTAGCACTTAGACTAAAGCTCAAAGTAGAAGCTCTCACAAAAGAGAGTGCTCAATGTCAGGTATGGCGCCAATGCCAAAACTCTCGTACTTTTGCTCGCTCAACGAGACTTCCTCGTGGCTCAAAACAAAAGGCATAAAATAGCTTCAGACGTGTAGTGGTAACTGGCGCTTAGCGGTGCCCTATCATCACTCAACACCAGACATTTGGATGCTCAGTGGTGGAATTTGACGCTCAAAGCTATACTAGAAATCTACACATTTCAAACCATGATCTGATTGATATTTCTGACTCAGTACTCAGTCCAAAAACATGCTTTAATGTCAAAGTGAATACAAATTTGTCAACTAGCTAGAGACTAAGTCCATCAGCTCAACTCCAATTTCAAACAACACATAGCGTATTAAATAACCAAATTTCAGCAACAAATTTAATTAACTAAATCATCAATTTCATTAATCTCAGGCAACCAAAATAAAAACTCATTCAATCAAGCAATCACAACAGGATTTCCCCATTCTAGTATTTCTAATTTCAAACTGTTTCGGTAAGGATTTTGTGGGACCGAGAGACGTACCTTTCTGATGTGGCTTTGCTGCTTTCCGATGCTGGAATCGAGTGCTCCGCTCGCTTGGACTCTGATGTCGTTCGATTGGACTCGAGATGGGGGAGGTACCTGCAAAAGGCACTCTAACGCTCAAGTTAGGAGCGATTTTATGAACTATTTATCACAGTTGAATATTTGAGTCTCATAGAGTATGAGTTGAACATAAGTGAAACATACCTGGCTTTTAGCCTTGGCCCTATATTTATAGGTTACCACAAGCCAAATAAAATATAAACAGACTTACCTTAAACAAATTTACCTTCCGGTCGATTGCTCATAAACAGCTTTTTGAATATCTTTAATCAGATATTTTATCCAATAACTTAAATATTGGCCCAATTGTGGCCCAACACCTTTTAACCTGGTTTGACTTAGGTGACGAACGTTGTGGCCCAACATCCTTTAACCTAGTTTGTTGACGAGCACTTCTACAGTAGAGTTGACGAGCGCTGCTACAATAAATAGACTGATCGATCTTGGATGCTAATCGTTCAGCCTAGATATCATACTATACACAAACTAATTCAAGCATACACCACAAATTTTAAACGTATGAAAAACTCTAAAATAAGGTAGTTAGCTTCTTTTATCTATTAGAAGCTCAAATTGCTTTAAGGAACCTAGAACAACTTCCTCGGCACAAGGAACTCTATTTGCTCATACAAAGCACAAAATCATGATCAAGACATATTGTTAGTATCATTGATCAACTGAGTCTTATAGAAGACTCAAATGACACATGCGACAAAAAAAATGCTCAAATGCATGGGAAAATGTATAACTAGAGAAAATAGCAAAAACTAACTTATTATTGTATAAGAATTGATCGAAGAATTGATCGGATAAACTTGAGGACCTCGCCTTAGTGATTACTCAAGTGTTCTCTATCTTCAAATGAATAGGTCCTAGAGAAATAATGTGTTTTTATACAATGAAACTCCTTAATTGAAATTTTATTTATACATTTAAACTTTCAATATTAAAATAAGCGAGTCTCATTATTTAGAACACATTATACTTCTGATATGTTATTTTCTAAACTCTCACAAATAAACACTTACAAACTACTAATTTGTTAAACTTTAATGATACAATAAAATAAAAAATTTAATTAGTAAACAAATTTCAAACTTGTTTAAATTATATATATATATATATATATATATATATATATATATATATATATATATATATATATATATATATGAAACATCATATTTTAATATAAATAATAAAAAGACAAATTTATACCATTATTTCAAAGGACATTAAATTGGAAACAATTTTTTAAAATATTTTCTCCTGACCATATGCGTTATTATTCATTATTATAATTTTACATTTCACTTTCGGATAGTACAAGGAGCTATGTTTTTCATAAATGATTTATAGATTGAACTCTTATTGAAATAGACATTCATGTAATAAAGAATGTAACTAGTTAGATTTAATTAACATTATTGTATTTACACAAAGGTAAATACATATTTCTCAAAATAATTGCATAGTGTGAGATTAGTTTAGTTTAAAAGTGATAATAAGTTTGTGTCTGGGTATATATGTAATTGATTAAACATATAGTAATCCTAAATAAGGTTGCTTCGTGTAATAGTTATATATAATCTCTAAAATAAATAATTATATGCGCCAACGCAATATATATATATATATATATATATATATATATATATATATATATATATATATATATATATATATATATATATATATATATATATATATATCACTCATATTCTTGCGGTAGACATTTATTATTGTCTATGATAACACATTTGAGAATAGTGAAATTTTGAGCCTGTACACCACGAAATAAATATTTCATAATCAGTGGACTGGATAGAAAAAAAAATCTAAATTATTGTAGAAGAATTTGACTTTCAACGTTTGACGGGTGGGGTGATATTTTTTTTCAAGATAAACGTATACTGTTTAAGTGAAAGAAGATAAAAAAAAACTATATTTAAATAGATTGGTCAATGCTCATTCACACAAATTTGACCTCGCGCAAAATCATTGTGAAAACCAATTTGGCAAGTTACTTTGCCAATAATAATAAAATTATAATCTACATTGATTTTGTTGTGTTGACCAATAGCACAAGAATCAGAATATCCTAAAAGATAAAATAAAGTTTGACCATAATATATATATATATATAATATGCGAAATAATCAAATCATTTCATTATACTTTTTACCACATGTTATATCATTCAATATTTTGCGATTAAATTATAGTTATCCTAAAATTTTCCTGTTACATGAAAAACTAACTGATAAAATAACAAACTAGTTTATAGTTGATAAACTAAATGATAATTTGATAATCTCTTAACTTAGTTGATAAATTATTTTATTGAATTAGAAATAACTATTGGATTTGATAAATTTAAAAGAATATAATCATATCATATTTATTAAAATTTACGTTTTTTAAAAAAATATTATTATGTAATTATAATTGTGAATTGTTTTTAAATGATTAAATTTTAATTAAAATTTTCAATATTTATATTCACTTTTTTAATATTATATGTCTTTTTATTTGAATAAGTCATTTATTTAAATTTATTAATCAAATTTAAACTTTATTTATATTTCACAAATATAATTTTTTTTATTTCTTAATTTAAACTACTGTTATATTAAATTTATTTTTTTACAATTTTTTAACGTGTAATTTTCACATATTATCATATGATAAAACATTGATACTTCCATTTCTAATCAAATAATCCAATAAAATTTAAAATAGTACAATAATTAATTGCGTCTATACGATTAAAATATATAATAATAGATTAAACAGAATTAAGAATAACAGAAAAATATATTAAAATATAAGAAGATAGGAGTGGAAGAAAATTAAATAAGTTTCAAATGTAGCTAAAAGCTACTTATAACTTATAATTTAGAAGTTCTTAAAATAAATTACTTTAAATTTATATTAATTAAAATAGTCTGTAAAGTAGTTAAATAAATTAGTAGCTAGTTCATTGATCTTACCAAATACATTATATATACAAAAATTTATATCAATATAAATTTATTTGATACTTAATTATATATAATAAACTAAAACATACATATTTTTTAAATATATTAAAATATGAATAATTAAATCGTATTATTATTTTTTCAATTCTAATACAGTTAATGTGCATAATCATGATAAATTATAATTACAACATTCACTTATTAACAATAAATATCTGGTAAAGTTAGACTTATATATATATATATATATATATATATATATATATATATATATATATATATATATATATATATATATATATATATATAAATTTATTAGTTGTAAATAAAAGGTTGCTAAATATATCTTTTCTGTATCACACGGTAATTGTTGTTGGCTCAAATTTTGTACATTATCTAATCTAACAGGTTTTTCTTGGAAAATTGTATAGGTTGGTTTTAACTAACACGATGATACCGTATGACAATATTGAAAGCTATCTATACATATCTGTTTATCTATCTAACTATCTATCTATCTACATCTTTATCTATATATATCTATATATCTATATATATCTATATATATATATATATAATTGTTATCATGAATTCATATAAAAAATAAATTTTATTATCATGTTATTATTATTATTACTTATATAAAATTAAAATTTAAGAAAAATAATAATAATAATATATTGTATTAAACTTTGAAAAATATATATTTTATCAATTATATATATATATATATATCACTAATAATTTTATAAAAAAATGTATACATTATTTATGTCAAAATAATTTACAATCTAGTGGTGAATTTAAAAATAAAAAAATATAATTTAAAAATATTGATTGATATAGCAATCTGGAAAAGTTATAATGAAATATTTGGATTTCTTCATTTTTTTTATATATACAAAATTTGTTGACATTGTATTATGAAAAGAACAACCAAGTACTAGTTCAATTTTCTCTAAACAACATTGTTCTCAACCTAGTAGAGCAAGAAAAATTGTATATATGTATTACATAACAATCTTGAACTCCTTAAATAACAAAAAAATTATCGTAGAAATGAAAATAGAAATTAATATGTAATTTAATATCATAAATAATTATTTAAAAAATTCTTAGGCCTTATTAGTCTAAATATTAAGATGTATTGAACAAGTATTTTGTGTGTGAAATTAGACAGGAGCCATTGAGTTCAGCAGAAGAAAACACTAATTTCTCATATTAAAGTGTGAAAGAGATTTAATAAAATAAAGAAGACACGTGGAAGATAAACATTGGAGAAAAGAGAGTGGATTATATTAAAAAGTTTAAAATAGAGAAAACAGTTTGGGAAGAAGCTATATTTTAATATACAGGAAAGAGATTATGTCAATATTCTCACAAGAAATAAAGATTTTCTGAGTAATTAGGGTGAAGAAATAAAATTAGAGTAATAATATATTTGAGACAGAAAGCTTTGAAAGATAATTTGACCTAGAAAATATTTCTATATCAGAGATAAAAAAAAAGATTAATTAAGATAATTAAAGAGTCATTGGCAGCATGAAATCTGTTATTTTTGAAAATATTGAATACTCACTTAATTGCTGCATCTCTTTGTGAGAGATTATATCTTTGCGGCTTTCTCTCTCCTGTGTTCTTTCTCCCCTCTTCTCAGTTAAGATGATTATTTTATCTTCCTTTTATCTCTGTGAATCTTCGGAATAATCCAACAAACACTCTAAGTTTCTGTTCTTCGGATTTGTTCCACAATTTTCTACCTTCTCACCCTTCAATTCTCATCTCTCTTGAATCACTCTAAAGGTAAAAAGGTTTCTTTGGTGCATGATTGTAGCATTTTTATTTTTCCTTCTTTGATTTTTAGTTTCAGATTGTTCTTTCTTCTTAACCCTAGCTCATTCTTTGGTTTTCTGTGTTTCTAAGATGGATCGCAGAGATAATGGTAAACAAGCAGTTTCTGATCACGTTTTGGATTCTTGCACGAAAGAGAAGATGAAGAGATCCGTTTTGGGTTCTTGCAAAGCTGAAGTTGAATCAGTGGCGGATGAGGAAAACCCTTCCCCAAAACTGAGTCAGTGTGATATCTGCCTCAAGATTTTTGGCTGCGGCAAGGCTTTAGGTGGTCACAGAAGATCCCACTTTATGAAACAGCAGCAACAAAAGAAGGTAAAGACCCGTTTCACTGATAATCACACATCAAAACCTTCTGGTGATAATAACATTAGGGTTATCTGTGATTTTGACGATGATGATGGCAAACACATTTGTTGTATTTGCAAGAAGGAATTTCCCACCAAGAATGCTTTGTTTGGTCACATGCGGTCTCATCCTGAGAGACCATGGAGGGGTGTGTCCCCTCCTACTCAAAAGAACTCATCTTCTCCTTCTTCTTCTTACTACTATTCTTCTTCTTCTTCCTTCAATTCTGATTCAATGGAGAAGAACAAGGACGATCACGATGTTGATGATGGTGGCGACCGACTGATCTCACTTTATGAACATCGCAGAAATGAGATTGATCTTTTAATGTGTACTTCACCCAGCTGGCTTTGTAAAGGTACAAGAGGCAGAAGCTCTATCGGTGCGTATCAGGCTGCTGAGACTCTTTTCTACATGAGTTGTTCTAAGTATTTTTCTAGTCACGAGCGGAATAGGGTTTTCCCCAAGAAGGATGAAGTGCCGCCAAAGAGTGCCCCAACCCTAATCAAGCAGTGCAAAAGGAAGACTTTTGAATCGTCACCCAGTAAGAAAGATAAGGTGAAGAAGATAAAGTTTTTATTTAAAGGTGAATTGAATTTGGGAAGCACGTCTAATGGGGTTGGGGAATGTGATGGTGAGGGTAATAGGCTGAACAGGTGCAAGGGTTTATCTGAATCTGGGGTTGAGCATAACCATGATGAGAAGAAGATGAAGAGTTTTGATGATTTGAATGGTGAATCTGTTACCCCAACTATGCAAGATCATGTTGGTCCTTCTGATGTAAAGAAGATTAATATGGATAAGAAAGGGAAGAACGGTAAGAAATTGGTACTGAATTCAAGGACAAAAGACTCGGAATCTGAGAAAGCAGCAAGTCAAGAGAAAGCAGATTGGTATAAATGTGCTGCATGTGGAAAAAGCTTCAAAACTTTCCAAGGCCTAGGAGGACACAGATCAGTGCACAAAGAGAAGAATACTGTGAGCATTGATGAGCCAAACCCCTCGGAAGCTGTAGCTGAACAAAACAACTCTAGCAGCTCCAGTAACATGAACAAGATGGAGGACCCATTATTTAATGAAACAACCTTAGCCGACCAGCCTTGCCAATCTTCAGGTGTCAAGAAACTGAACTTCGATCTGAATGAGCTGCCTTGTGCCAATGATGAGGACTGAACATTCTGTATAGTTCTCCACTTTGCTGCATCTACATGCTTTTTTCTTATCAATCTTGCAATCTTAATCTTATATATTATTCTATTAAGTTTGAGTAGAACTTTGTATTTAGGATTTCTATGATACAAAATTGATGAGTTCTTTGTACGGTTACTGATGACCCTAAATTCTTCTCTCGTTACTAGAAAGTAGTAGCAGAACTCTTAAATTTTGTACCTTAGTAACTGTTCATTACTATGCTGGATTAAACTTCTTAATCAGTTTATGTTATACATGCTTTTTGTCATTTTTTGATATTCTGTACTTTTCACATTCTTTTCACAGCATTTCATTTTTTAGATTTTCAATTTCTATCGATTATTCATGTGTTTGGAAATTACTTGATAAACTTTAATTCATTGCTTTCTAATAATTTTTGACAGTATTTCATAGGTTAACTTATCAAATTGAAAACTAATGCCACTTGCTTTTATGTCTTTGAAATGGATTTTGCAGTGAGATAGAAACCGTTTTTAAATTTGAGTTTTAATTGACTTTTGGAATTTATAACAATATATAGAATGAGATTTCTTCAAGTTTTGGAATTTAATGTTTATATTCTAAAATAATTAATTTGCAAATTTTAAGTCTTTAATTTTGATGCTAATTAAATGGTTCTACTGGATGGAGAAACTAGAAGTAATTTGACGAATGCTTGGATAATTTAGACTCCTGAGTCTTTTTTTAGTTATCAATATTCTACTTCTACTTTTTACATTACCAAACTATTATAAATGAAACGTTATATTATAGGGTATATAAAAATTTATGTTTGAATAGCTATTATTATTATTTTTAAATAATTTTTATATTCTAATATAGTTAAAAAAAAATTAACTTCTGTATAAATATAAATCTTTCACCTTCTCAGCATAGGAATAAAAACTGTAAAGACAAATTCCTATTTTCAAATTTCTTTTAGAAAGGTTAAGTAAAACCACTTGTGTCTACAAGAATTAGTTTAAAAAATAGTCCAGTGGGATTTCTTACTGAATAAATCTTACAGGAATATTTCCTATAATTCAAACGTAGTCTAATCCAGTTTGTCAAAATTTATAATATTTTATAATTGATATATTTAGAGCAATCAAGGGGAATCAATAAATTATATTGTATTCTTCATTTTTTTAATTTATACAATATTTCCTATATGATGTCTCTTTTAGTAGTTATATATTATTAAAATAGGATGTTACATAATTATTATTATTTTCTAAAATTATTTTTTATAAATTTATATTTATTTGGTTAAAATAATTTATCTAAGAAATATTTTTGTGTGTAATAAATTAGAAAAATTAAATTAAATAATAATATGATTGTAAGTGGTTTGAAAAGAAATTTAATGTAAAGTTAAAAATTAATAATATTAATGTAAATAATTTAGGTTTATTTATAAAAAAATATTTAAAGAAAATATTAAAAAAGTATAGAATATTTTTTAAAAAAGTTTTACTTAAAAATATAAATTTAAAATATAGCAAAATATAAAAATTCTTAATAGAATTTTATAAAAAAATATAAAATATAAAATTAAAAAATTCAAATTTAAAAACAATAAAATAAAAGAGCACAGATACCTATTTGTTGTTTTTAAATTTCATTTTCTTATTTTTCATTTGTTGTTTTAAAACAAACAACTTATAAAATTAAAAAAAGCATGATAAAAATTTAGTTATTTGCAAAAAGATATTGTACTTGATCAATAAAATGGTCTAGTTTAAGAAATAAATTTTCTTATGATCTACTTCTGTCAATACAGTTCAAAAATAATACTCCGGCTGAGCGGTACTCATAAGTCCATAAGTCCATATATAACAGTATTTTTCTGGTACTATATTGTTCCAATAAATCCTGTTTGGTTTTATTTATTTTTAATAAAATGAATTTATATTTATTTCTTAGATTTTGTGTACGGAAATAAATTAAAATGAAATAATTTATTTCACTTTTAAGAACCATTTTTAATTTAATTAGATTTTTGAACTCCTGTGAGGGCTGATGTGGGAAATACCTCCAGTTTTTTTCACCCATTATATTTTTGTATAAGAAATTTTGAATTTCAAAATTTTAAAGAAATTAGAATGCATTGATTTGGAATTTTCTTATGGAGCATTCCAATTACCACTAATTTATAAATTATTTTAATGTTAAATCATATATTTAAGTACTCAAAGATATTTCGTCAAAAAAAAAAATTCAGATAATATTAGTAATAAATGTCTTTTCTTCACATGGACTAAGGTTATTTTTAATTAATATTAACCATCGTTATTTCGACTAACATATGGGCGAGAGATATTTTCATCATATTTATTTTTTGTAAACTTTTTAATTAGCTGAAAAACGTTCTCATAACTTAGATTTCCTAAACCAAGGTTTACTCAAAGTTTTGCTAATTAATTTTGAGAAAAAAAAAACTTGAATGAATTTTGACGTAAAATAGCACCAACAATGCCTATTGAAAAATAAGTTTGGCATTATCAACCAGAAAAACTTCAAACGTATAAAAAATAGCCTTATCAACATTACTAACGACAGAGAAATAACTCAATTTACGTCAATGCAAAAAAGTTAATCGCTTTGGCTTCAGTAAAACAAAAAAGAAAAAACCCTAACTATAACACTCCTGGAGAAACCTTTTGTCAACACTGGTAAACAAAATTCATCACTAATATTGGTTGAAAATCCTAGCTTAATTAATGAACAATTATATTTCATCAATATAGATTAAAAAAATAACTCTAACATTAATTGAAAATATAAATTAATATTAACAAAAAAAACATTTGACATTTATCAAAACATATCCATAATATTGATAAAAGAAAATTCTAATTAACATTAATTAAGAAATTACACTAACTTACATTAATTAATTAACAAGTCTTCTTGATTAACTTTGATATAAAAGAAACCCACCAACACAAACAATATAATTAAAAGTGTAACATATATTATTATAAATCATTTCAATTTCTTTTAAAAGGGAATTAGTATATATATATATATATATATATATATATATATATATATATATATATATATATATATATTGAAACATACTATTAGAGAAATCGAAGAATAATGGTGTGTTTGTTTCTAGAGGTGGTCCTATAGACGAAGAAAGATAATGCAAATAGCTGTTCGGTTCAAGTGATTTGTGATGATAAGTAACTGCGAATTTAAGAAGATTCGCATTTCTATATTCTCCAAAGAAGTAAAGAAAAGCGAAGACATGCAGCTTTCAAACATATAATTACCAACATAATAATCTCCAGAAAAGACATTTCTATAAAAAAAAACGAATAATCATAATAATATTTTAGAATTTTAAATAATAATTTAATTTCATTTTGACATAAATTTTATTATTTATATTTAAATTTATATCACATTTATTTTTAAAGATAAAATCATAATCATATAATTTTATACATTAAAATATTTATCTATCTATATCTATATATATATATATATATATTAAAAATTATATAATTTTATAACTAATATAAGATAATATCACAATTGATATAAAAACAATAAATATTTTTTGTTACTTTAATTAAAAATACGATCATGATAATAATAGTACTTTTATCACTCATTAGAAATGATGACATCAAATTTGAGAGTATGAAAATATTGTTATCCAATATATATTTTTAATAAGAATAGTAAAATTTAGTTATAGTTATTGTAACATCCCGTAATCTCACACTTGATAATTCATAATTGATATATTGTAGTATTACATTTAAAGGTAACATCCCTTAATCTCACACTTGATAATTCATATTTGATATATATATATATATATATATATATATATATATATATATATATATATATATATATATATATATATATATATATATATATATATATATATATATATGTGTGTGTGTGTGTGTGTGTGTGCGCGTGTGTTTTAAACTCAGATTTTAACTATAAACTCATAAATATAACTCGAATTCTTCTAATTTATTCTTCTATCTCTTTCTTCATTGGCACTGAATCAGACGACATTCCTCCATCTGCACCCGTATAACGAATTATACAATCATCGCACATACACAAACACAAACAAGTAGGGTGAGCTAACATGCAACCAATCATTTATAAAACATGCATAATTACTTTGATACACTCAACAATATAATAATTATGTCAAACACCCTCATACCATCATACAACAATCGCATCATAGATACTCATCCATTACTTTGATACACTCAACAAACCTCATATAATAATTATGTCAGACACCCTCATACCATCATACAACAATCGCATCATAGATACTCATACCATCATACAACAATCGCATCATAGATACTCAATCCACAATACCACAATTACTAATAGACACTCATCCCACAATACTTAATAGACACTCGTTCCACGATACTTTATAGACACTCATTCCACAATACTCAATAGACACTCATTCCACAATACTCAATGGACACTCATTCCACAATACCCAATAGACAATCATCCCACAATACCCAATAGACACTCATCCCACAATACCCAATAGACACTCATCCGGATGATACGTTGATGAGCGGTCACGGGAGGTTATGCACTTGTGATGACTTCTACTTCCTCTTATAAAAATACATTTCCAAAATACATAGACTAGGACCTCCTGCCCCTCTCACCACATAATTCATCATTCTCTACTTGAGACTGGATGATTATTAGAGTATCAGGATAACCTCCAACAACAGGACCCTCAACATCAACATATACACAAATACCATATCATTACTGAATCTCTCCACGAGACTCATACCATGCTCATATTCCTCAACTCACATTATACCCTTACAAAATCTCCCCATAATACTCATATCATGTTCAGATGCATAAATTCAAATCCAATAAAATCCAATCATCGCAGAAATCATTCAAAATGAATATATCACAAAATAAATTAACAATACTAAAATATCACCATAAATGGTCACCGGAGAAGAATCAAATGTTTGACGAATCAAACTCACCATAAACGCCAGTACATATGACTAATCACAACTTATTGGATTTGACCAGGGCTGCTCTATGATCAGGGATGTACCAACTCCGATTTTTAAGATTCCTCTATCCTACCATCAAAATTATAATTCATAATTCCATATCTATCACAATAACATGAATTCATCAGAAATTTTCATTCCAACAAGATATATTGCACAATAATTTAACAGTACATAATTTGTTCAACAAGATTTAAGTTAAAAACTTGTCGAGTAGACTTCCAGGAAAGAGAGGTGCGTCACAATGGACAACTTAAGTACCAAGTCTTTCCTTAGCCAAAGTTTTCCTCAACTATTTTTAACAAATTTCTTATTTACAGATTCAAAACAACAGCATATAATATTAGCACAGAATTTCACTATAGATAGATATACAGTAAGCACTTATGTTTTTCATTAATAGTATTCACACAGAATTTCAAGACATGAATAGTAATAAAACAATAATAAATCTTAATATAAAAGCTTAGAAAGGTTAGCTCCCCCTACCTCTATTCCAGACTTAATCTCTTGCTCATAATTTGTTTCCCCGAAAACCCTCCAGAACCTCTACTCTTCTTGCAACTAAAAATTTCTTCCTAACTCTTTCTTCTCTATTTCTCAAGCTTTCTCACTTGATTCTTCCTCTCTTTGTGCAGAATAGCCTCCCCTCTCATGACTATTTATAGTCCAAAAAATTTTACTATTCACCAATTTTTTAATATTATTTATTATTTTAATATTATTTATTATATTAATATTTTAATCACCATTTGACATATTGGATCCCTCAATAATGCCTTAAAATCTGAGTGTTTTATCCACTATCAATATTTTAATTTTTTTAAAGAAAAAGATAGAAAAGAGTTTGAACTCATGTTCTTGAAATCCCCACAATTTTCTACCATTTAAACTACCAAAATTTCTTATTTAGCTTTCCACATTTTATAAACTTGTTATATTTTCCATTCACAAAGAAATTTATTACTACTAGTAATAAAATTGTTACTATTAAGGTAAATATTTTTCATGAGTCTTACAGTTATATATTAACTAAGTAACAAAATCTAATATAATAGTAAGTAAGTAAAATGATAGAATAATATATATATTTTTAATAAGAATAATAAAATTTAGTTATAGTTTTATATTAACTAAGTAACAAATCTAAAATAAGAGTAAGCAAGTAAAATGATAAAATAATATAATAGTTAGGCTTAATAGCACTGAATGGTCCCTATTTTCGTCAGATTTGTTCGAAATGGTCTTAGTTTTTTTTTTCTGTTCAATGTTGTCCCAAAGAATGTAATTTATGTTCAATTTAGACCTTTTTGCAAACGGCGTTTATATCGTTAACGATGCACTGTCCAAGGGTGATGTGTCATTGATTGCACAACTGGACAGTGCGCCGTTAACGATTTAAATGTTGTTTGCGAAAAGGACTAAATTGAACATAAATTACATTCTTTAGGACAGCATTGAACAGAAAAAAAAAACTAAGACCATTTCGAACATACTTGACGAAAATATGGACCATCAGTGTTATTAAGCCTAATAGTTATTATGTCTTTAGTAAAGATTAAGAAAAAAATATTTTAGAAGTGATAATGGTTTAAAAGTATTAAAAATTCATTATTTAATGTTAAAAGATAATTTTAATATAAATAATTTTGTTATGGAATAATTTCACTATTTTAAAAAACATCATTTCTAGAAACCACTTTTCTAGAGTTCTTCAACTTTTCTTTAAGGGTTCTTTCTCTCTACTAATATGATTGAAGAACTAAGACTGTAGGATTGATTCTTGTAGTGAGCTCTTTAATTTTAATCGATCAATTTCTCCGTTTAGCTTATATATAATATAGTTTAATTGTCTTAGAAAACCGTTTTTGCACATTAACTTATCTTGTCGTTTTCTTTTGGTGTTTTCTTATGTCTTTATGTTTTTCTTTTGCGATGATCACCTTATCTGTGTAAATAGATGAGGGTAGATGTTGCAACATGTCTAGAGGAAGACAATGATGCAATGAAGTTTCCTTTGTGGTCGTCTTGTAGTTTTGGTAGTTGTTCTAGATATATTTTATTATTACGGTTATTTAATTTTTATAATTGTATTAATACTATATATTTCCTAACTGGATAGTTCCTGTTGAGTGTGTGAAGTAAAAGAAGCAGGTGGAGAAGCTGTTAAAGAAGTAGCGATTTGAATTCAGTGTGATCACTGGAATAACTGCAAGTTTGGTGTATTTTGGAAGAGAAACAGAAGGCATGTCGAACTATTTAACTGTGAATCCTGGCTTAGGGAGGAGTGCCTTTTAGGACATATGGTTCTCAGGATGTTGATACGATGTTGAAGAAAGAAAATGCTAAGAATATAGTTAAAAAGGTGAGTTTTGAGGATTTTGCAAATTCATAAGAGTTTTGAAGGAGGTTTCTCAAGGGTGGTCATTTCATTGTCACAGTTGACATGAAAGGATCATCCTTTTCAGTAAACAGAGGAGTAAGAAAGTTTGTGGGTTAGAGTAATGTAGCAAAATGGTGACAAGGTAGATTTATCGATGATAAAATGTACATGAGAAGAGTTATCTGACTCATGACCTTATGGTTGATGCGGTAGGGAGTTCTCTAAGACAGTAGAGGTATTGTCCATTTGAAGATTATTTTTAAAAAATGTATGATGATCATCAAGGGATATAAGTTTAAAGTTGTACAAAGGAAGTTGGGTAAGAGATGAAGACGATGAACTGAGTTATAGTTTCAAGTTATGGTATGAACTCTGATATGAGAAAGTGTTAATGAGTTCTTTGAATAGAAATAAGTTTCTAGTTGTTGGTTTGATGCGAATAGAGTAAGAGTTGGTGGAGAATTATGAAGACCAGAGTCTGAAGTGAAGTCGTGAGGAGATTTCATTAGTATAGTCTCCATACTATAACTAGTGAGCTTCTCAATATGGATGGGGAAAAAGGCAAACTGAACAATCTTAGTTTGAGATGTATCATAATGTTGCTAGGTAATGATCAAGCTAGTGATGTCAAGTTGAGGAGGATGCAATTCTAAAATTAGTTACAGACGAATGGGTCAAGAAGTGCAGATGAAGTACCAGTATTAGTTTTGGTCGTCACAACATATGAGAGTTTTACTTTGGAAATGGGTAGCATTATGATGGACTTTGTTAAGGTGAGTTCAATTAGTAGATACAACTTTGATTGGTTAGTTGTAAAGGATCTTTCAAGCTTAGGTTTGAAGGCTGAGAAGTTTCTTTGGAAATAGTGGCTAGCCCAATCTACACTATTGAACACTATATCATTTAGCACACAGGTAAGGTTTTTAGTCAATTGAGATGTTGGGGTTGGTATCTGATAAGTTGTCGTTGAAGCTATCAAATTAATACTACTTTTAAAGGCAACTTCAGTATTGCCAAGTAGTATTCAAGAAAGTAGACAGGGTTGAAGTAACCCTGAGTCGTCTCCCAACGAACACGGAATTGCTTTTGAATATCCGACTCTTATGAATGCTATGTTATGCAATGCTTATGAATAAAAATGATGTTTGGAGAAGGTTTAAAGAACAAATAAGAAACTTAAAACAGTTATGATTAAATAGGCTAATTCCACTGCTTTTCCAAGATAGATTCATCATCGGTTATTCACGGATAATTGTTCAATTGATTATTGTTTAAGTTTCAAATTAATTAAAGTACATTCTCAATTAATTTGAGGGCGATCATGCATTTAACCAAAGTAAATTCTCAATCAAATGCAAAACCTTTCTAGATTATTCACAATAAATTCAACCAAAGTACATTCTCAATCAAATTCTATTGTGTTTAATCATGTCTATTCTTAAATCTCCTAACCTAGTTAAAAGTTAATCAATCAAAGTAAATTCTCAATTGATTATAGTTGAAATTATTACTACCAATCAAAGTACATTCTCAATTGATAGTAAAAATCATTTAATCATATGAAAGTTCCTAAATTAAATCAAAGTAGATTCTCAATTTAAACCTAGAAACCCTAAAACTCATATAATCAATATGCATGTAGATTCAAACATATTATGATGCAAAAATCTTTGCTTTTAACAAGATAGAGAGATGAAAGACATAGAGAAAGAACAACTTAAATTAATAATCAAAATAAACAATTGCATTAACTGAATGTAACCTCAGAATCCGTCATGGAATTACAGCAGAATAGCCCTAGATGCTTAGCTCTCCATGAATGGAGTTGAATACAAGATGAAAGAAAAGTGAGAGGAGTATGAGAGAATTAATTTTAGTGAAGTCCCCTAGGTCTCTTTAAATAGGCTTGATTGGGCTTGGACTCTGAATATTCAGTTGATAGAATCTTTTATCTTATATCTTCAAAATAACTAAAAGATTTAAACAATTATAACATTATTTGGAAGATATTTTCTGTTGATATTCCCAAATTAAATTAATTCAACAACTGAATTTTATTTTTTTTATCTTTTCTGACTTTCCAAAATTGCATAAATGCCCTGAAATTTCCTCTATCTGCACTTTAACCCCTTCTGAATTTCTGAAATTGCAAGAAAGCCCCTCAGTTGACCAGACTTTGACCAGAGGAGGATGCGCCCAATGGGAGCTCGACACGTGTCAGGCTCCTTCCTTCCCAAAATTAGGGTTCAGAATTGGGGAAAGGGCTTTCCCCTCCGCCTTTGCCTGCGCCGTCACGCGACCTGCATTACACCGTGAATGGAAAACGCTTCTTTGCTTCTCGTACCAGGATTTACGAATGGAGATGGCTCACGGCTTCTGAATTGGATTTCTGTCTGGTTTCTTCTTGCAGGTGATGCGTCGTGATCAATGGAGAAGAAGTTCATGGTTGAGACGTGTGATGGCTGCCATGGATGTTGGGCAATGGCGAGAACGCGAGAAAATTGGATCTCTGTGGTTTTTCTGAGTGCAGGTTCGAAGATGAGCGAAGCTTGGATGGCAGCGGCAAGGAAGCTCGCGAGGTGATGGAGGTTAGTGTTGATGGAGGGAAGGCGCTGTGGTGGCGGAAGTGGTGGTCGGATTAGGGGGTTTCGAAAGCGGCGCGATTTCGTGATGTTGATGGTGGTAACTGTTGATGATGAGGGCGGCGACGGATCTCGCGAGGAAGATGAACGGTGGTTGCGGATGATGATGCGGTTGCGGCACTCGTCGGTGAGGGTGGTTGCGGTGGCTTGAAGGTTGACGACAAGGTTGGAGATGGTGGCGGCACGGTTGATTTCGAGAATGGAGAAGATGAAGATGACGGTGGCTGTCGCGAGGAGCGTGGTGTCGCGGCGGGGGCACGGCAGTGGCTGTGCGGTGACGGAGCGGCACGGCGGACGTTGACGGTGGTCGTGGAGGTTGCGGCAGCGGCGGACGTTGACGGCGGAACGGCAGTGACGGCTAGGGTTTGGATTAGGGTTTCTCTTTGGAGAAGACAGGGCTGACGTGGCAAGGGGCATGAGGTGGCGTGTTCTGGTTGGCTAGATCTGTGTGGGGAGGATTTGGACACGTGGCATGATCTGGTGGAGTCTAGCTTAGGAGGGGTGTGTATAGGAAACTTAGGGAGGTGTAGTAGAAATGGCTTAGTGTTTGGGCTTGGTCTTTGGCCTGTTTCAGAAATAGGAGTGTATGTAGGGATTTTAGGGGGTGCAAGGGTAAAGTCTGCCTGTTTGGCCCATCTGTACATTATTTTCCAAATAAAACCTGATTTTGGGCCTTGAATTGCCAATTGAACCAATAGACTTTATAATCTCAACTACACAAATAAACATTAGAACATCCAAGAATAATTTATGCGCTAAAACTCACTTTTTACGGCTCTTTAATTCCCAAACCCAACAATTCCAATCATCACAAATTCATTTCAAATCAACCATTTAAGCACAATTATCTCATAAAAAATTTAAATTTTAAAGCATAAATGTGGGCATAAATATGCACTCATCAGTATCTCGGTCAAATTAGGTGTTTGTGATAAGAGAAAATGAGGATAACATACTTTTCTTTCTACCTGATTAGTGAATTTTCAAGGATGAAAAATTTTCTTTTGAAAAGAATGTAAAGACTTAGAAATTTACATTTTAGAATTCATAGTGGTTTATAAAAATAGTGAGACTCGATTATTTTAATATTAAATGATTTTAGTATAAATAATCTGATTATAAACGAGTTTCATTACTTTAAATCACAACATCTCTCTATAAACCACTTTTCTAGAGTCCTTTGACTTCTCACTAAGAGTTCCCATCCTCTGCTCATCTGATTGAAAAATCGAGACAATAGAATTGATCTTAGTGACAAGCTCTTCAATTTAGACCAATAAGTTTATCAATTTGAGTAAGTGGAGTTCTAACCCTTTTTCTTTGCTCTTTTCTTGTATCTATTGCATGTGGACCCCACTTAGCTTGCATGTGTCTTTTAAGTCTTCAGTTTAAGTCTTTGTTGACTAGTGGTTCTAACGGTGTACCCTGATCGTGTTTCTATTGTTCATAGAAGCATATAGAGCTTCTTGAGCTTTTGGAGTTAATTTATGATCCTAGAGTTGTTTTGTCATTTATCAGGTAAGGGAAGCTCATTACTTTGATTTTAGCTGATAGACAAGTTTTGATTGATGCTTGTATGCTTATATGGCAGTTGGATTGTGTAATTGAGTTGTCTGATGAGATATGACCTATTGAGTTAAATTAGGAAGCTTGAATTGCCTTAGATATAATGTGACTGAAACTTTGCTATGATTGAATGATTGAGCTTATTGTTGAAATGCATATGATATGAGAATTGGTTGGTTTGAACGTTTGTGGTTGGTCTTGGTTTTGTAGGGTTGGAATGACATAAATATGTAGAATTATGTTCTACAGAATTATGCAGACTCGCAGAGCGAGCATATACATACTAGATGAAGTCAAAGTAAGAGAGTTCATTGACTTGACGATCGTTGGGTGAGAGTATACTCAATGGGCAAATTTTTAGAGAATTTAAGTATGTAAGTTCCAATGGTTTTCTTGTTAAGTGAAAATACCAAAATTTTAAGTAAGTTTTCATATACCTTTTATGATGTGTTTAATGAGTGTGATTATGTGAATATTAAAAACAATGATTGGTTTATAATATGATTATGAGTATGTATGAAGTTTATTCTGTATGATAATATGATGACCACTTTGTGATGTGTAATTGAGAATGGTTGGAACCAGTTGAAGGAGCAATTGGTGGTAATTTTGTTAGTGTATGTTTTGACATGTGGGGATTCTAAAAGTAGGTATCCTAATATACTACTAACTATTCAACTCATATAGAGATAAATAGGGTGAGGGAGAGAATGACAAGATGTTTTTACCCTAGATTTTTTGTATTAGGTGTGAAAGATTAACCTCGTGAGTAGTAGGGTGATAATCCCTACGTTTATGACTCTATAGAGTATAAATACTACTACTGGTGCACACCTATATTGAATACATATGTCAAACCATGTATTTCGATAATTGAATCTAGAGTCAACTGATTATATGTTTATGAGTTATATAATGTCATAAATGTTGAACTAATATGTGATGTGTTAAATTGTTTATGAAGTTTTCTTTTGAACAATAGCTTACCCTATTGTCTCTTTTGTTATCTTTGGTGTGTTATTTGTTTCTTTGCAATGATCACCTTATTGGTATGAGCAGATGAGAAATAGGCGTTGAAGCATATTTGATAGATGACGATGATGCTACCGAGTGTCTTCTTGATTGTCTAGTGGTTATGTTTACCTCTTTTAGATATATTAACTATTATAATTATTTTCTTCTATATAACTGTATTATTGTATCTATAACTTGAGACAAATATGTTTTGGTTTATCAATTTTATAACATTTTATATTATTAGTGATAAATTGTTAAAATTATGATGTTATAGTGTTTGCTTCCACAATAGTGAACGAAGTGACATGAGGTTCAAGAGGGAAAAGTTGTTGTCGAAGTTAAATATAATGAGAACTAAATTCAAGGAAAAAAAAAACTAAAGGATCACATTGAATAACCTCACAAAATATTAGACCAAAAAACCTATTAAACAAAAATTAATTTATTGTTCATTTTTTTTTTCACAAATACACATATATTCATAATATATAACTTAGTATTGATTTATATAACACAAAATTAAACAAATATAAATACTAAAAATAAATATGATTAATGTCAAATTAGACGAAACTAATTTTATTAATTTGATATTAATATATATATATATATATATATATATATATATATATATATATATATATATATATTTTGACAAAAATATTCCTATTCAAAAATGTAAAATTAATTATATGTTTATCTTTAGTTTTTTCAGGAAAGGAAAATTAACCTCTAAGTCAACTGTATTAGTGCTCAATATTAAATATACTCTGTTAGCTTTGAGTGACTTTATTAACATCCAACATTATGCATGATTAGGTTAGTATTTGGTCAACATTAATATTTAAAAGCTAATTTTATGTTCTTTTTTGTAGTGTTTATATATTTTAATATTTTAATTTTTAATTTTATAATTTCTATAAAAGTAATTAAATTTCTTTAGTTAATATGATATTTTTAAACAAATAAAATAAGGAAAAAAGTTTACTATTAAAATGTAAGAAAATGAGTTTCATTAATAAAAAGGTTTAAACCCTCGGATGGTTTTCGTATTTGTATGGGAATATTAAGTGGATTCTTATATTTCCAACTGTTTCAATTGAGTCATAATATTTATAAAATTGAGTCAATTTTGCCCTAACCGTTAAGTTGTCACAAACGGCGGTGTTGGTGCTGACGTGTTGCATAATTAATGTCAAAATATTTTATTATGTAGAATTTTTTTAATTTAAGAGATTATGACATGGTAACCCTCGGTCGTTCTCTTCTTCTCCTTCGTTTTGATCTTTTATCTCGTGCAAAGAAAGTAGTCGCAATGGTTTCATGATGGCGTGACCAAGCGTCATTTGTGGTAGCTCGCGACGGCGTGTTGAGTGTTCTTCTTCTTTCTCCTTTTTTTTTGCGGTGTTTCGCGTTGCAAAGAGGAACTTCTTCCCTCTTTTCTATTCTGTTCAAAAGTTGTAGGGAGGAGATAGCTGAGAATAAGAAAGAGATTATTTTATGGGTACTGTGTAATTAGGAGAGAATAAATTGGATTCCTTAAAATATTCTGGAAAGAAAAAAATTTAGGAGAAATAATTTACGGATTAGGTTTATTTTCTTTTAATTACTTATAAAAAGTTAATTGTGAAAATGGATGATTCAGAACCAGAGAAGCAGCGCCATTGAGAGGCACCATAGACGCGAGAAGCTTGGTGCAAGCCATTTTCGCCCTCTTTTGCTCGAAACCTAAGAGAGTGAAAAGTCCCAATTTGATTTTGCAAAGCTTGCGGAGGCAATTGAGAGCCCCTTTGAGAGACATTATGAACTGACTTATAACCTTTAACAATGCACTGACTTATAACCCCAAGGGTCACGATGTGTACACCATGGCGGAGCAACATTTGACGAGGTTTGAGGAGTTGTATCTCCCTTTTCATGAGAAATTCGAAGATTTGGTTAGACATGATCGTGATTTTAAGGAGGAATTGCAGGCTAGTTCGTGGAGCCACGTTGAGCTAGAGAGGGTGAAGAAGAAGGAAAATTTGATGCCTCCCGCGAAATTGCAACAACAGCCTCCGCAGCCATCTGCAAGTTCTTCTAAAGCTCATTTTCTGTAGTCCCCCGTGCGCACACCTTCTCCCATGCGAGCCCCTCCCGTTAAGCCTTTGAAGCAGCCTAAGGCAAAGGCTAAGAATCCCAACAAGAGGGAGATGAGTCTTGAAGAGAAAAACAAGTTTAGGATTGCAGAGTTTGCCAGCAGAGAAAATGGAACAAGTGGTGTAGATCATAAGGAGGAGGAACGGGCGTTTGAAGCAGGATGGGGATGAGATCGAGCTAATATTGAGGTTGTTGACACAGAGACTTTTTGGGAACTTGATAGGTTGGTGAGGATGGATGAAGTTTCTAGAGTTTTTTTGAACGCTGCTCGCATAATTTTTATATTCTTTTTAATTTATTAAATTTTATGTAACATATAATAAAATATTCACCTTAACACATTTTAATGTCGTATGTGAAAACTTAATTAATATGACTTAATTAAGTTAATTTTTCAAATATTTATATTAAACAAAACATTTTGTATGAACCTAGTTGACACAATTAAAAATATAAAAATTCATTTGAAATTTTCTTATAAATACTAGACTATCCGAAGGTTTAAACATAATAAAAGCATACAAAAGTGAATATATATTAAAAAATTAGAAATATCTTTCATTTTGCTTCAGCTTTATAATAGTACTGATAAAATCTTGTAAGATAAGTACTGATAATACAACAGCGCGAGCGGGCGGGGGGAGTGTTGGTGCGGCGGTGGTGGGGGTAGGGTATTTCATAAACGTATTCATTCTTAATAATATATAATTATGTTTTTTTATCGAATAAATATTGTCTTAAAAATTATTAATTATAATAATAAGATAATAAAATATTTATTATTATATTCTTTTTTATGAAAATAACAGTATATGTAAAATATATAATTATTCCGTAGTTAGTGCTGTCTTTTCTGTTCACTAAATTTATTTTGGCATAAAATGTTATAAAATAAGATGTGTCTATAACTTCTTCTTATTAATATCTTAATTACAAGAAAAAGAAACCGTAATATTAAAATTGAGCCATTATGACTTTTAGAAACCTTTATTTATGATCATTATTGTATTATTAAATTTTTTCATTATTGAAACAACTAATTTAATTTTTTTCATTAAAAGTAAAGGTCATATTGTATTTTGTAGCATTTTTTTGCATCTAGTTTGTAAATCAAGTGGCAAGGAACTATGATGGAAAGAAAATATATTTATTAATAATTAAGAAATAACTTAAAATAATTCATCTGATAACAAAATTAAATGGTAAAATATAAGTAATTTTAAAAACATTATTTAATATATTAATTATTAAATAAATAATGCATTAATATATCAGTCATGCTGATTTTATAAACAGAGGAATAAAATAAGTTTGGTTAATTTATCAAATTTTTAAAAATAAGTAATAAAAGTGTAAGTTTAGTTTCTTTTATCATTTATAAAAGAATAACTTCATAGTCATGAATAAAAATATTCACTCCTTTAAAAATAATGACTCCTTATATTGGTTTTATGTGATTACCTTGTCCTTACCTATGTGTTAGTTTCTAAAGAATCTACTTAAAATTAAACATTGATATTTTTAATTTTTATTTTGGATTTAAGATTTGACTTAAACATCATTTGATACTTAAACATAATTTTAGTTAATGTTGTCAAAATAGGTTGAAATATGTGAACAAACTTAGCTTACTACGAGTTCAAGCTGAATTAGATTGAAATTTTTTTGAAATTTTGATACAGACCAATCTTGAACTGGTTCACTAAGAAACTCGACTCACTTGAGTTGAACCCATAGGGAATCGGGTTGACTCATCAGTCCATCTAATTTTCTAATAAATATTTTTTGTTAAGTTAGTCATTTTACAAAATATTTAAATGGAAGCTTGTGTAGAATTATTTTTGTATAAAATAATTAGGTAATATGAAAATTCACATATTTATATTTAGTAACTCAATTTTTATGCAAAAATAAATTTGAATCGTTATGAAGCTACTAAAAATTTTGTTGAGAAGATTTTATGATATCTTAGTATGAATGAAATTTTATGTTTGATTGATAATATAATTTATGACTCTTTTCCTTTATTTAGATTTGAATTAGAATTTTTATTATTATTTTAATTAAAAAACTTATAGTTAAGTGACTTAGGATTAATTTGTTTAACTTACCAACGTGTGGTTAAGCGAATTTTAAAACTTTTCGACTCATTAATAAATAAGTCAGATTAAATTGATTCACTAGTTAATCAATCTTTAATGAGATGAATGAAATTAGCGGAGAACCGATTTTGAGAAGAACAAGAGAGAAATAACTTGTGCCGTATAAATGCAAAGTTAAAAGATTTAAACATTCTTGATTATTATATCACACCCCTTGTTGTCATGTTACACTCTTACCCTCGCTATTTCCATTTTTACTGCCTCTGCAGAAGAAAAAGACAAAGTGAACGCTGCAAAGAAAGAAGAGAAAAATACAGAAAAAATAATTGTTTCAAAAAATTACTTAATGTATTTTGAAAAGTTCTTTCCGAAACATATTTGATGTAACATTATTCTGAAAACGTTGTTTCAGAAAGATATCATAAAGTTTATGATGAAAATCATATTTGAGAAAGTTTGTTCGGGAATACATTTAATATGTTCTGAATTTTTCTTTTTAGAAATTTTGTTTTGAAAATTTTACTTCAATTTATTTTTTTAAAATTTTATTTCAAAAATTCCAAAAAACTTATTTCGGAAAGTTTCTGAAAAATATATTTCGAAAGTAGCTCCACACGGAGAGTAAAATGGCCATTTTAAAACTTTGAGGGGGTGAATGAAGATATTGCGGTGGTGGAGGAAGTAAAAGCAGAAGTTGTGTTTGGTAGCTTCATTCTATCTGTTCCTCTTTTCCAGATTCCTGGGTCATTATTTTCTGTGAAAAGTTTTTCTCCGTTTAAATTTGAATTTATTTACAAGTGAAGTGATGAATTACGTTATTTGCGTATTTCCATTTTATTCTAAATTAAAAAGTAGTTGAACTTGGAGATGTTAATAAAAAGTAAAGTATGAAAGTCGTTAATGTTCACTATTCATAATAAAATTTTAGATTTTAAAATTATAGTAAAACATTGTATTTACTTTTGTAACTTGATAATTATTCTATATTTTTGTGGCTAAAACCAATTTAAAACATATTATGGTTATAAAGAGAATCCTAACATGTTTTGAATTGGCATAAGGACTTAAAGATAGTTTTCGAAAAAGTAAGTTAGTAGACATATGAGTTCAACAAAGAGAGCTTCAAAGATTTTCATTGGTATTAAATTGCAAAATCATGAATATACCATTCAAGTATTTAGGTATCCGAATTGGAGGAAACCATATAAGGAAATACTTTTGACTGGATATGATATAAAAAATTAGGAAAAGGTTAGCCATATAGAGAGGTAGGCATATTTCATTTGTAAGAAGAGTAACCTTAAAATTTGTTCTATCAGCCATTCCCTTATATTATTTATAAATATTCAAAATGCATTTGTTTGCAGGAAAAATTGTTAGAAAAATTCAAAGAGAGTTTCTATGGGGTGATGGGTATGAAGGTAAGAGAATTGCATGGGGTAAGTGGAAAGTGATATGGAGAACAAAGAAAGAAGGTGACTTACGGGTAAAAGATTTGAAATTGTTTAATATAGTCATACTTGGAAAATGGAAAATGGAAATGGAGAGAAAACTAAAGAATACACAATGCAATACAATCTTAGCAAAAAGATCTATAAGGGAAATATATTTTTTCTTTGATAAGTTTTTGGGAAACCAAAGCTTTATCATCTGCACAACACTTTACATGGAGAGTCAATAATAAATATTCACAAGCAATACTTTTGTATTCTAATTGGTGTTTAAGTCCAATATCGTGTCTTCAATCCATGAGGTTTTAGTATAAGAAGATACATACATGTCCTAATTATTATGTTTTAAATGGAAGCAGTTTGCAACATTAAAGACATTTCCAATATGTGGACTATTCAATAAGAGAATTTGATTAAAATAGTATTGAAGGATCACGTTGCTAAAGTGTTATAGTACTTGTCAACACTATCTAGGTTTAAAGGATTATTTGCCATCAAGAATAACAATAGGGTAAGATAGATGTGGTTTGACTATACTCTTACTCATTCTTGTCCCTATTGGATAATGAGTATATTTGTACCCGTCATTGTATTATTCCAAATATTATTAAATAATTTGTAGAAAGAATAAAAAGTCATAGAAAAGAAAACATGATATTATTAAAGATTTAATGTCAAAATGACACACTTTTCCATTCTACATAGTTAAATATCAAGAAAGAATTTTTCATAAATCTTTAAATAGAGTACCAATAATACTTACATAAATGTCAAGTTTATAAAATTTAGTAAGTAATTACACATAATTAAAATATATGACAACTAAAATATCAATTGTACATACATGACCCAATAAATATGCTAAGTGACGCGGCCTAACAAGTCTCATTCAACACTGTTGACCTAAAGTGATTACATAATATTCTAAGATATATTTTTTGGCCTATATATTCATATATTAACCGAATATATAACCAAATCTTGGTAGTTTGATTATGTTATGATATTCTTTAATACTAGCTTTATATCTACATAATATTTCGTTAATTAGGTAAGATATCACATTATTATAATTATTATGATGATTATCATATATATGGTAAGCTATTATTTTTATTAATATTATCTTGATATTATTTGTTTTTATCACATAAGTCATAGGCATAGAAACCTTATAATCTCTTACTAACTTAAGTATTAGAGAGTCTTTTATAAATGAATCTTCTACTGTATTTCAATCTTCAGTGGCATATATCAAGATTCTCCAATCTACTCAGATGTTGTAATTTTCTGAAGGTCCACGCTCCAGATCTTGATAAGAACATCAATATTTTTTTGCAAAAGTTAAATAGGAAAGTATTAGGTCAGAACACAATAAGGAATTGTTGAATTTGGTTTTAGGACTTTTCAAAAATGTTTTGCAAAGTTTCAAGTGATGATAGATGAAGTTTATATTTGATAGACAAATTGTCATGTAGTTTTCTTAGAGATATTGTGTGATGAAAATAGTCAAACATGCCTATAAACTTGGATAGACATACTATCTAAAAAATTTCAAGCTTCTTTTTCGCAAAACTCGCTTAAGTTAGATGAATAGTGAGAACATGGAATTTAAAAGATTAAAATACTTTACTCAATGAATCTTTATACTAGTTTGCATCTAGAATTTGATTAACTTGATCTAGTTTCATTAAACAAAGTAATGTTACAAAGATAAAAATTATTATTATTTAAACTTCGACCACTCCTAACTAAAATCCCAAGTAAGGTTTGAATGCAACTACTCCTAACTAAAAATTCAAGTATTATTTAGATTTCAACCACTCTTTCTTAACCCACTTAGTATTGTTTGGAAATAAATCACTCTTAATTAAAACAAAGTATTGTTTGAACAACAACGGTTCTTGATTATAAATTATTTGAAAATCAACCACTCTTGATTAGCGGTTTTGAAAAAGGATGAGAGTGACACGAGAGATTACACAGTTTTTGCATATTATATAAATAGGTAATTTTTTACTCTGAAAACTAAGTTTGACCACTCTACCAATTTTCTATTTGAATACAAACAATGATCTCGTAAACATATAGACACACTTTTTATCTCAGTATGCTCCCATCCCTTGACTTGAAATAATTTCTTTTAAATATTGAGCTGAGATATAAGAGTTATTGTAAATTATTTTCTGCACGTTGAGAATCTTCACTTCAAAGTTTTTATTTTCACAACTTTGTTTATTTTCACATAAACATATAGAGATGCACTGAATGCATTCCATGCAACATTAAATTTTAATATTCTTTTCCAACAACATTTTAATACTTGACATGACTTATTAAACTTTGGTTAGAATGTATGTTGTTGTGCAATAGACATAAAGATGAGAACATGCTCTGCCACCTAGAATAAGTTCATAAATGTTTTTGTCAATTACAATGTTAACTTGCAGCACAACGATGCATATAGTCCTATGTGGTTTTTGCTTGTGTGACAAAATATAAACATGATTTGGATATAAGCTTATCTGATTTTAGATTATGCTATTTGAGAATTAGTGTAAAAAAGGTAAAATATATATATAGAAGTTGTTTTGTCATTTAAAAATAAAAATTATATATTTTTTAAATTTTATTATAATTTTTTTTTTCAGAACTTTTGCAAAATTAGTAGAAAAAAAAAAGATATAGAAATAGATAGGCGTGATCTTGATTGTTGTTGGTGTTACTGTTCTGGGTGTTTGCTTCAAACGTGAAGAGGCAACCCAGCAGGAGTAATTGAAATTAGAGGTACAATCCGAGCAATTCAGGTTTCATTCTGTTCATTTGATTTAATATATAATCAATGACGCGGTGCTGATTGAATTTCATTCGCAAACCAGAGGCTTGATTTGTGATTGTGGAAGAATATTTTACTGATTTTAATAGGTGGATGATTATCTGCTTGGTGCCAATAGGACTGCATAATTGTTTTAATGACACATAGACTCTTCGTTTTCCCTGCGTTAGGGTTTTCTTGTCCTTCGCAGAGTCCAACCACACCTTCACCTCCGCCGACATCGTCTTCTTCTTCTTCGGGTATTTCCACTGGCGTGGTGGTTGGAATCACCATGGGGGCGACGATGAGTACTATGCTCCGCCGCAGCAACCGCTGCGGGGACCCAGTGAGTCAGCTTTTTGTTTGTATTTTCTCTCATTTGATATAATAATGTTATTGAAAAAGCCTTTTACGTTTTTTCTAATTTTATTGATTTTTAAGTTTTGCGAAAATTGTGTTTTGTTTCATATGTTCTCCATGTTTAATTCCTTAGTCGATTTTTTTTTTAGTTTTTTTTTCTTAATTGTTAAGGTTTGTTTCTAATTCTTGGAAAATTAATGGCTCCAATGGCACGCAGGTGGCAGTGAAATTCTAATAAGGAGCCCACGCCACTAAACTCTCTTTATACAAGGGAAAATATTCTTTGACATATATTTACATTCTTATTTCACACATTTCTTATTTCACACATTATTTCTTACTTTTTTTATTATAAAATTTATGTCAAAATGTATCAACCTATCATTACCCTTTATATGTTTTGATATCTATTCTTTCTATTTTGAGACATACTTGTTTTTAACTTACTTTCGTTTGAGTCTCTTTTCATAATTTTTTTTAGTTTCTATTTTCTCTAATTGTATTAGGTTGAATGGTTAGGAAAGTTTAGTTTGTTGGAGATTGAATTTTTTTAATTTTTAAACTTATTTTGTTTTATATTTCTAGTAGCAATTTTAAAATGCATAGTTTAAATTAATATTGTTTTTTAGTGTTTGTTTCTTTGCCATATTTCTAGTTTTATTATATTTTTTATTCCTTTGGTTTACCCTATTCCTTGATTTTGTGCTTTCTAGCTTGTCTTTATTTTTTTTTTATAGGTTGATTGAAAGTTCTTCTTAAGAACTAAAGAGGAATTTGAGTGATAGTGCATAACTTTTTAAAAGTGCATCACGAGTGACTTGGGAGTAAATACTTAGTAAGTGGTGATGTGAGATTCATCTTATTTTTGTATTACTAGTGCAAATAATTTGTTTTGTTTTGAGTTAATTCTTGTTTTTCTAATTTTTAGTGCATTATGGGCTTGAATTTGCTAGAATACATTAATGCAATTGTTTCACTAATAAAGTTGAACAACAAAATGTATGATCGAAAGGAACGCAAGCATATAAGAAAGTTAATTTCAAGGGTCAAAACAAATACTCGTAAAAGCTCCAAATGTGAATGCTCCAAATGTTTTAACAAAATGCCTCTTTGTTTTTCAGTTAATAAAAGTTGTATGACGTTCATAGACACTCTTTTACTTTTGTTGCTTCTGAGGATTTTCTTCTTTGTATGTTTGTCAATAAAAAAATGTTTTGGAATTGTTTGATATGTTTTTCATATTAGTCTTTGATCCCAAATGAAGATTTTCAAATCTCAATTTAGATAGATTTTTTTTAATTATTTTATGTTTGAGTTTTTTTTTTATAACTTATGTTTGAATGTTTGTTTGTAGGTAATAAAGAGTTTACAAGAATTCAAGATCGGATTTTCTTTAAGAAAGAATGTATGATGATATTATGTATAGGAACATGAAGTAGGTTTGGAACTAGAATAAAATTTTTGTATTTTTGTGTAATTTTTATTTTGGGTCTTATAATTACTTTTTTTCCTATTTGCTTCTATTGCATTTTTATCGGGCCTTGTAATTTTTTTTTTGCCTATTTGCTAATATTGGGCCTTGTATGTGTTTATTTTTTCTTGTAATTGGAGACTTTTTAGACTCAAGTTTTTAAGAGGCTTGATGGTTGAACTTTAGTAATGTTTATCAGTTTTTTTAGACTCTTGTATTCAGAATTTGCTCATTTTAGAATTTGAATCATTTTCTTAAAGTGAGAATTTTCTCTAAGTTTTTGTCAATTTAAAATGGTAGATCTCTGCTGATTAAGTTTCTTTATCTCTGATCCCTCGTACGTTTTCTATTTTGTCAATTCTTCTATTAGAAATTGTCAAAACAATCGTATACAATGTTATTTTCCCATCATCCTCCAATGGGTATTCCCTCTTGGAATAAGAACTAAAATTAACACTATCTTTCTTGTAATTATCACTACTATAATAAATTCTTAAATGCAATACATGATTTCTTAGTATGGGAACCCAAATATTAAACTACTTGTAATTATCTACATAAGTTAATAATCTCATAATTTAATAAAATTTATTTTCCTTAATGACAAATAACAAAATATAACAATATATAAAGAAAATTAATTAACATCTTTCATTCATTAGTTTAACATAATAAAAAAATGCATTTGTCAATTATATCAATATACTAAAAAGTTAATATATTAAAAAAAATATTCTAAAAGTTTTAATATAATAATACATTTTACTAAATTTATAATCATTTTCCTAATATATTTTTTCCATCTCTTAATTTGAAAATAGTGCTCCACTTTCATTGAATAGATACATGGGTATTATAAAACATGTTGCTTATTCTCTCTTTCATCAAAACCTATCTCCTATACCAATATAACTGTTTTATGGCATCCATCTTCTAAATAAACACTTGATTAAATTCGCCCTCGCTCACACGGTCTCTATTAAGAACAAATTGAAATTGGAAAATAAATTACATACATAATAAGTAGCTAATATGCATGAATGTCCCAATAAGTTCAACCAAACCTAATATGTAAAATATAATTTTTTTTGTTCATGCAAGTCCAATGTTAAAAAAAAAATAGGTGGTTACATTATTTTATTGGTTCAAAAAAATTATAATAATATTAAATGATACTTAATTGACATTAAATTTACTTGTAATAAATTTCTATATTTACAATATAAATTCACTTAGTTTCCATTTTGATATAGAGTTGGGTGCAAAAACTTAATTGGATACAAACTTTTTAAATATTAGAGGTAATATAATTATGGAATATTAGGGATCATATATTATTGAATATTAGGGTAATATAATTATCAAATATGATGAGTCATTTAATAAATCCTATAGAAAGATGAGTAGTCAGGGAGGCACAAAACGCAAAGGTCAAGGTCTACGTGTAATAGATCGTCAATGCTTAGAAATTTTTAAGACAAAATTATCTAAGCAAACCTTACTTTAAAGTTTAACATAACCTTCTAACGAAATAACATCTAAAAAATGAATCGTCTAGGATAAGCGCGTTAAACGCTAAACGCTATATGTGTAAACACTATCATAAGCGCTAAACGCTACTCAACTAGACTTTGCCAATGCTAGTACACCTAACATGCTTAAATGCTTAAGAACATTTAATGCTTTTAATGCATGTACAATTTAGTACTTTATTGTCTGTGGTGATGTGCTCTCTTTTTTTTTTTGTATAGATCATTAAAGTACGTAACTTTATTCGAAAGTTTTGCATCGAATCAGAAGAACATTAAGAGATAGGAAAATATTTTAAGAATGTTTACCTAATGCCTTTTGTCTGACACATTCGTACAAGCAGTTGCTTGAAGAGAAGACAACAAGAATCAATATTTATTGCTTGCTTTTGTGCTGTCAACATTATCTTAAGCTTACATCATCTAGACTTTTCCTTTTGAAAAAGAAAAGTTTTATTACAAATTTTCAAATATTAATTGTATTGAAATTATATTCTTTTTATGAGAGTAATCATTTGTTCTTATATTTTAAAAAAAAATACTCTGTTGTTTTGTATATTCAAAAGTGAATTAAAATACTTGTTGATTTAACTCAACGGAGTTAAATGATCTAGTCAGTTGGACTAGTGTAAACTAGGAGTAGTGAAACTCGCCTAACCAGTTGGGTTAGTTTATAAAACAAGGAGTGGTCAAACTCGTTTGTAATATTTTAAAGATTAGTGGGAGGGAGAACTAGAAGTAACTTAGTTTAAAGTGAATTAGTATAAAAGTTTGTCTTCTCCTTGCTTTCAAATCTTTAAGTGTTCAATAATACTTGCAGACTGTCTAACCCCTACAATAGTGTCTAACACTTATTTACAAAAAAGTTTTAGACTTTGTTCAAACCCTCCTTTATAGAGTTTACCTATGTTTCAAAGATTATTGTTTTGTTGGAACAATCCAAACCGTAGTCCATGCAAATTATTGTTCGACAATGCAGAGTTGATGAGAATGTCATTAAAAACTTGATCCAAAAATATTTCCTTTCTAAATACGGATTTAGACAAGATACAAAATTAAATGAATGCAAACTTAAGTGAATATATAGTGCACTTGAACAATGTATATAATAACATTAACCATATATAAGGTAACATGATGAAGTCATTAACCATGAGGAAGAATGAGATATAAAAAACATTAGATTATTCAGCATTGTATTTAATCATGCAAAGAACACTCAATTAAACCATATTACTTATATCTTAACAAAAATATCTAAACATCTTTTCTATATATATATATATATATAATATCTAAAGATATTTTTGCTGAGACTTAACTTGATTCAATGTACTTGTTTTATATGGTAGATTTGTCAAAAAGATGGAGTGATGTAGACTATACTACAATGACATTATAGTTTTCTCTTTGAAATTTTGAATAACAATTTTTTCCCATTGTTGTTAGTTATTGATGGAGGATCATCTAGAGAAAGCAACATTGGACCATTAATAAGAGTTATGCCTAGGAGATTGGAAGAAGAAGAAGGAATTTAAAGAACTCTACTTTTATGGAGGATAATATGCTAGCTTTTATTCTTTTCTCTTAGGCTTGTTTTGCATCAAACATGGGTTGTTTTTACGTCATCATGGACCTTGGAAGTGGGATGCGCCTCTTGGACTTGATTTGGGCTTGCTTGGGCCTTAAGGTTTCTTCTAGAACTTGGAGAAGGCTCCATTACATTGAATCTAGTCAATTTTAAAGGAGAATGCTCCCCTACATTGCACTTAGTCAAGGAAGATTCAAGAAGTTTTTTAGTTCAATGTATCTCATTAGTTCATTTACTTTAGTTTCCTTCTTTTTCAACACATTTGAGTCACTCCTTCTCCTATATAAAGGGTGCTCAAACAATTGTAAAAACAACTTGGAATGATATTAGTGAAACTTTGCCAAATTACAATATCAATTTCTCTAAGTTCTTTTAGGTTTTGTCTTCTACAAGACTTCTCCTAACCCTTTAGATTTGTTGGTTGGCCTCACCTCCTTCAAGATGCATCCTAAGCCCACTCTTCATGTCACACTACCTTTGTCTTCTACGGCTTCTACACATCACTCTTCATTTCCATGGAGTCTTCATCAACTTGCTCGAAGATGGTTTCCATCAGTTATCTTAATATAATTAGATATTATTATTTACAATATCATTTGTATTTAGGCTTAGTTCATATTTTTTATATGACTATTTATTATAAATATATTATCTTATTTATATTCTACACAATAAAAGTAATCATATAACTAGGTTTTTAACTATTTTCACTTTATATTAAAGTCATTTGAAGCCTATCTTAGCAAGCTTTGGAGTTTGTTGGGTCTATCATGTCATCCACTATTGAGTTATTATCAGACCATCATTAAATTTTAGTCCCACACTCAAGATATATATGCCTTAGCATGAGGGGGTCGTGCTAGATATCTTACATAAACTAGAAATAAGATGAATTTATAGTAGATAAGTCAGTGCAACCTCACTTTACAAACCAATTTTGTAAGGTTAAGTTAGGTTTAAAGTTTACTTCTTAAGTTGCTATCAAGAGCTAGGGTTTTCTAGTGAATCCATTGGTCCCTTTTTTTTTTCGTCATCACAATTGGCGTTGCTGTTTCCCTAGTGTCGACACTATCGTCATCATTCGACTTGGTGACACCACTAATCAATCAAGTATGCATTGGATATTTTGTAGGAAATTGAGTTTGTGAACTCAAATTTGTTAGCAGACTTATGGATCTCAATACAAACTCCTATCTAATCTGAGAAGTATAAAAAGTTTGTTGAAAAATTTCTAACATTTCCTTCGCAGTAAGTTGGGTGAGTTATTTTCTCAATTTTCCATTTGTTGTCATTCGTATATTAAAGTTCATTAAAATATCTTTAGGAAAAGTTTGCTATATGGTCACAATAACTATACTAAAGTTGCCTATTATATGCTTATGAGGAAAGATCCACTTCCATATATTGTGCCTCTATTGGTGATAACTTGATTTTTATAGCCTAAACAACTTGTGAACTTGATTGGCTTAAACAATTAGTTAAAGAATTACAATTTGAAGATGTCACTCAAATGACCCTTATATGTAACAATGGAGTTGCTTTTCAAATTAGTTCTAATAATATCTTTCATAAAAGGACCGAAGACATTGAGGTTGATATTTCTATTTTATTTGAGAAAAAAATTATATCTTGAGGCATCAAGATGAAATTTGTTAACTCAAAAGATAAATTAAAAGATATTGTCATTAAGAGAAAACCCGAGAGATCCAAATAAGAAAATAGAAAAACTTGGATTATTCATAATGAACGATTGAAGACTTGTATAACAACGTAGAAAACTTTAATAAGTTAACTCATAAAAGAGACTAATACTTTGTTCACTTGAATGGATTTGAGGGAGAGTGATTGAATGAATTTGAGAGGATTTGAAGGTAAATTTTTTGTTGTTTATTTGAGTGGATTTGGAGGTAAGTGAGAGTGGATTTGGAAGTAAAGTTTGTAAGAATTAGTGTAGGATGTGATTGATGTGACAGATTAAAAAAATTTACTTCCAAATTAACTCTCACTTACCTCTAAATCCACTCAAATAAACAACAAAAAATTTACCTTCAAATCCTCTCAAATCCATTCAATCACTCTTCCTTAAATCCATTCAAGTGAACCAAACCTAAATGAGAATGATGTACACATAAACCTTTTTACCATTTAAAAATGTATAATGTGTAGGAAAGCACTATTTATCCTTGTGACAATGTCTTCTTCCATTTAATAATCTAAATGTAAATGAGAAACAATAATTAAAAGGGAAACCAAAACAAAAGTTACTTACATTAAGACTATGAAGGGTTCTTTTGTGGCTCCAATAATTTTGTGACGTCTAATATTCTATCGATGATTAACTTGTACCTTGACTCTTCTTAAAGTTCTCTTAAATTTGTTAATTAACAAGCAAAAGGCATACATTATTTCTAAAGTAATTTGTTAATTAACATCAAATTGTGCATCGATCTCTTTCAATTTTGAACCGACAAACCTATAAAAATTGGTGATATTAGATGTACTTTATACATTTAATGTATTGTTTATACGTGTAAATAAAATTAATTAATTTGTCGAGTAGGTTCGACACTAAATAAACACATAACTTAAATTTATCGTCTGTTGGTCTATTTTGACTACTATATAACATATACAAAGTTTAAATACTAAAAATATATTTAATCTTTAAAATAAAAATGAAAAAAATACACGTAATCAAACACATTAATCAAACTCTCCAAACATGAAATACTCCATCTTCATCTTAAACTTTCGTGTGACTTTTATATCATTACTATATACCATAATCATGCTCCCACTTTGCCAAACGTCACATACCAACAAATAATCAACAACCCTCACTTTGTAAAACCAAACTCCTCTCTTTCACATCACATAGTGTAATTTCTGACGATTAAGAGTAAAATATCTAAATGAAAAGCCTTTTCTACATATTATTATAAATAAAAGAGCATAAATAATAAAATGATTCTCGTTAAACTTTTTGTGAATTTATGCTAACATTAAGAGATAAAAACCATGACAATCTTTCCTCGCGTGTTACTTAACGTATGTTGTAAGAATTTAGAAAAGAAGTCAGCTTTGGGAGTGGACACGTGGCATCAGTGGATAGGATGGAACATTTTAATAAAATAGCTTATGTATAGAAAGGTGGAATTCAACGTTCCTTCCTATTTTTTGAGCATCCAAACCTCTCACTCTTCAGAACTTTCTTCTTCTCTTGCCTCTGTCTTCTCTCTTAAATCTTTTCTCACTGAGCCACCAGATTGTTGATTAGGTGGTGTTCTAGGATTCCCAACGTAGAGGGTTCCGTTTTGAACCGATCACTTTCTTCTTTCTCACTGGTAAGTAGTTCTTCTTTTCTCCTTCGTTGTTTTGGGACCTAGGGCATGCGACTCTACTGGTTGCATATAACTAGAAACATTTTTCTTCAAATCTTTGTCAAATTCTAGCTCTAAGAGGTTTTTTCTACCATCAATGTGGTGGTTTGTAGGGTTTGGTTGGACCCTTGCTGAGTGAGGTACTGTAGAGAGACTTTCTTGTGAGCTGGGTAGTTCAACTTTGAGGTAAGGGGAGTTAGCTATTTGTTTAAATCTGTTTTATAAATGTGTATGCATGTTGAATGTTGAACTGATGTGTTGTTTGAACTGCATTTTTGGTTTTAAGTATATTGGATGTTATGGAATGATGCGTGTAGTTGATGTGACTGTAATGACTTGTTTGTGAACTGAATTGGATGGACTTAGTTACTGTAAATTGAACACGTGGGAAGTGTTAGGGGTAAGATTTATGTGTTAGTATTAATTAGATGGACAGTTTAGCAATTAGGAAGTATTTTAGGTCATTTAAGAGAAAGTGAGATAGTGATTATGAGCATTTGAAGTCTAGAGTGTGTTTGAAGGGTTAGGGCAGTTTAAATAGGTCCAATGTAGCTTGCTAGGACATAAAACTGGTTTAGAACATGCTAAAAGTGGTAGAATTGGATTTGAGCCCCTAAGTTGTGGAAATTAGTGTTTTAAGAAGGAATTTGTGTCTTAATCACTTAATAATCACTGTAGGAATGTGTCAAACATATTAGATAAGTTTAATTAGGTTTATATCATCATTCTCAAATAGTCAATCATTCTCAAATAAAGAAGATTGAACCATGTCGTGAGGAGTAGTAGGAGGTCTTAGTCTTGGGAGCTTCCAGTATGCCTCAAGGCCCGAAACAGGCTAACCGTGTGAGTGTGGTAGGGTGAAACCCATTGACAATGGCTTTGCACAGCAGTAGAGGCCACCACGAGCGCACGATCCGCCATAGCTCGACTACCATTCTAAGTCCGGACGAGTCAAGTCTAGTACACAACATGTTAAGATGTATGATTTAGCTTGCTTTGATTGAAATTGAATCTGGTATACGCTGTTATATTATACGTTTGTTTTACTAGCTCACCCTTCTTGTTGTTGTTGTTTCTGCTTGTGTGTGGTGTTTTCTGTTGCAATGATCATCCACTCGGATGTGAGCAGAGTTAGATGAGGTGCCTCTGGAGCAGGCCTTGGAGGAGAGGACAGTGCTGCTTAGTGTAGTTAGGATGCATGTCTATTTTCGTATATTTTGAAATACTCTTTGTACTTAAAGATTTAAATTTATAGCCATTTTGGATGACTGTAAGTTGAATACTTTATTTTACAGGTTCTTAATGGCTTTATAATATTATATTTGATGACGTCCATATTATATATATTTGAAATATAATGGGGATGTTACATTTATGGTATTAGAGCAGTTTCTGTGTTTAAAAAATCCTGTAGGGTATGTGTGTGCCTTGCTTATGCTCGTGTACTCTTAGTTATGTCTAGATTCGTTCCCCTTATTTCTTTGAGTTGGACTGATGGTCTTTTCTCTTTGTGTGAACAGAAGATGACACCTAGACTTCCTCCTCCTCCTCCCCCTCAGACTGAGCCGTCTGACTCAAACAGAATGCTGGAGTCTGTGCTTCAAGCATTGCAACAACAAAATACTTCTTTGGTGCAGCAGAATACGATAGCCTTGCAGAATTTGGAAGCTGCAAGAGTGTCGACAGAGAACGCAAGAGTGTCTTTTGAGGACACTCAGAGACAATTTATGGAAGTTTTGACTAGTGGCAGGGCTACTGCTAATCCTTCTTCTTCTGCTGTTCCGACTCGAGAGTGGAGCTTGGAGAGCTTCCTCCAACACCATCAAATTTAATGGCAAGTGCAGCCCCGACGAAGCCGATCACTAGTTTAGGGATATGGAAAGGATCTACAATGCAAAGCGCTGCCTAGATGAAAATAGATTGACTTTCACGGAATACTTATTAACTGGGGAAGCTAGTAACTGGTAGAGTAGTATGAAGATGATTTTAGAGGGGAATGGCACTCCTATCTCCTAGGAGTTATTCAAGAAGAAGTTTTACACTGAGTACTTTCCAGACAGTGTAAGGTTTGCAAAGGAGATGGAATTTCTTAAGTTGGTGTAGGGCAATATGTTAGTATCAGAGTATGTGAATCACTTCAAACACCTGCTTCGTTTCAACACTATGGTGGTGGATGTGGAATGACAATGCAAAAAATTTGAGAATGGTTTAAGAGGGGACATCAAGCTGCTAGTAAAAGGGCTGCGTATTAGAGAATTTCCCACGTTGGTGGAGATGGCCCGTGAGATGGAAAAGACTAAGAAAGAAGCAGAAGGGCCCCAGAGTCTACAGAGCCAACCACTGAGGGTTGGAGGACCAGTGGCACCTCGAGGTGGTTCTAGTTCTAGGAGGACCCCTTTTTCTAGACCTATTTCTTCTAGGTCCAGGGGTTCTTCCTCACAATCTTCTGTACAGTAGGGGCAATCTAGTTTCGCTAGCTCTGTGAGATGCTATGTATGTGGTGGGCCGCATCTTCAGACAACTTGTCCTCAGATGGTGGGATTCAAGAGGTGTAACATTTGTAAGCGAGATGGTCACTATGCTAGAGATTGTCCTACAGCTAGAAGGGCAAGACCACAGTCACATCATGCGGGGAGAGTAGTACAGAGGCGTGGTGTTAGACCCTAGGCAGTGGGTAGAGTGTATGCCTTGACTAGAGCAGAGGCGGTCAGTGCAGGTAATCTTATTGTTAGCAGTTGTTTGTTGTTTGGAGCTTCTTGTGTGGCTTTATTTGATTCGGGGGCGACACATTCTTTTGTATGTGAGGTTTGTGTGGAGAGGCTGGGTTTAGTAGTTAGTGAGCTTCGGGTTGATCTGGTGGTGTCGATACCAATAACTGGGTTGGTTAGGACATCTACTGTGTGCTCTAGATATCCTATTGAGTTTGAGGGGCGTAGGTTCAGAGTGAACCTTATTTGCTTACCTCTACAAGGACTAGAGGTAATCTTGGGAATGAATTGGTTAGCTGTCAATCGCATTCTTTTGGACTGTGGTGAGAAGAGGCTAGTATTTCCTAATGGAGATGAAGACATGTCCTTGTCGATAGGTGTGTTGAGGCAGGATATAATGGAAGGCGCCATTTGTTTGTTGATCATGTCTCATACAGAGGTGGCTCAAGACTTTAACCTTTCGGCTCATGGAAAGCAGAGTATAGATCTTGAGGTTGTGAACGATTTCTTGGACGTATTCCCTGAAGAAGTTCCTGGTTTACCTCCTCCACGAGAGGTAGAGTTCTCTATAGACTTGGTGTCAGGAGCAGGGCCAGTGTCTATAGCCCCGTATCGGTTGGCTCCAGCTGAATTGGCTGAGTTGAAGAAGCAGATTGAAAATCTTTTAGAGAAGCAGTTTATCAGGCCTAGTGTTTCGCCATGGGGAGCACCCGTGTTGCTAGTGAAGAAGAAGGATGGTAGCTGATGAGTCAATGTTTTATTGACTTCACTTAGCTTATTGTACCGGGTTTAATCAAGAAATTGTGCTTGAATGTACAATATTATCCTATTTTTCCTAATTGTGCTAAATTTGATAAGATATTTTATTTTAACTAATTTGAATTATCTGAGCTAATTATTTTGCAAGGAAAATTTGGAAATAGAAATTAGGACATTTGGTAAGATACTCATTCACACACTGTGTTATTTAATTGAAAGAAGCTATACTGTATTGATTTATTTTGTGTTGAATAAAAGAAAGATGTACATATCCTGGAGACTTCAAGAAAAATTGCAGTTTGGTTTGGTTGAAACAAAGCACCTTCAATTCATTTTCTTTTGGAAGAAAACAACTTAATTCTTTGTTGATCTCTTAATTTCTCACGGCTGCAACATGATTTAAATTTTAGAACTCTTGATAGTTGCAAAGACAAGCACATTTGGGTTGAAATTGAATTGGAAACATAAGCACATGGCTTTAACATCTCACGGCATGTACTAATGGAAAGCAAGTGGAAAGTAACATCATGTAAAGTGACAATGTCACGGCTGGAATGTTAACACTTGGAAAAATGTGAGATTGATATTCAAAAATAAAAGTGTGCATGGTCGGCTGAATGGAAAAATGGAAATGTAGAAATGATGGATAGTATTCAGCAGCAAAGAAGTGACATGCGGCACATCATTCAGAGGAATCTTCAAAGTTTTTGGTTTTATTATTTTATATGGAGAAGGTGACAATGTCTCGGCTGCACATCAAGAAGAGGAGACCCTTTCTTGCTTTTATTTAATGCCTCATGGAACCACAAAATTCTGAAAGTGCTCCACCAATACACACATCATTCACGTAAATCCAAAGGAAGTTGGAAACTCACATTACACGGCCAACTCAAATTGGAAAACATCCAGCACTTTAGAATAAAAGGGAACCAACGTTGGGAAACCAAAACATATAATGGATTTGAATTGAAATAATGGGGGCCACATTGAAGAAAAAGAAAGGTCACGGATTCAAGGTGCTGAAGTATCATATTTGGCCTGCTAAAAGCACACTGCCCATTCATTTTTGCCGAGCATAAACCGTGAAGCATAATGGAGGGACCACATTGGAAGTGCAGCTCACACTTTTGGAAGAGAGTAGGTTACCCATGGTTAATTCATTGTGTCAAGCATACTAAGAAAGGCACCTCACGGCCCCATCTCACTTTCTTGCTTGGAACGTAGCTTCCAACTCTGGTTTCGGAGAAACATTCTCCTTTGGGGGCTGTAAAGGAAAGAGAGAAACACATCTCACGGTTTGGATGGGAAGCACAACACAAGCACACGTCCAAGGTGTCACGGCTTGGGAGATGAAGCAGACAGCAACAGCGTTCTTCAATGAGGAGTTCTTCACGTTCGCAGAAGGCATGGACGTTCTAGCTTGAGAAGCCACCGAGAGAAGAGCATCACGGCTTGCAAGGGAAGGAAGCACACTGCTGGCTGGAAACGGAAGCAAGAATGTCCACGGAATTGAAGAGAGAAGCAGCTTGGTGTTAGAGAAAGAAAACCCATGCAGTTTTGAAGAAAGCACCACGTTAAAGGATAAGAAAGTTCACGCTTCTGAGCTGGAGGCATGGCTGGAACATTTTTGATTTAATGAGAAGAATGGGTTGTTTTCCTTTATGGTAAGCACAGTTTTATCACAGCTGAAAGTGGATGCACATGGATGGTTGCAAAGCAAAAGGAGGAGCTCTCAAGGTCACATTCCATGGCAGCCAAGCGTCCAAGAAGTTGCAAGCAGAGGAGGCATTCACGGTCCAGCACATTCACCTTCCAGGAGAATCACGGCTGGCTGGAGCAGAGGCACTTCACGGTAGCTGCACCAGTCATGTCCAGTTGAGATGGAATAGAAGCTTGGCAGCAGCTCCATGCACACGGTTCACCCAGCAAACAACCAGCAGCTTGGGAGGTGACAGTGATGATTTGTTTGGAAGTTCACCTTGATGATCACCCGTCCAGCAGCCACGAAGAGGGAAGTCTTCATCCAGCAGCAAAGAAGAAGAAAGCAAAGAGGAAGCCTTCACGTTCAGCAAGCATCCAGGCTGTGACGGAAATGACTGATGGCAGCAGAGTGAAACATCTTCACGCAGAAGAGGAAGTGGTATTCTTGGTCCAGCACCAACATTTACGTGGACAGCAGAAAAGCTTGGAGAAGATCACGGTTCTACAGGAGTTTGGAGTGGGGCACAAGGTTGAAAGGAATTCACGGGTGCCAGAAAAAAAATCCAAAATGCTGAAATGAGAATTGCACAAGAGTTGGTCCAGAGAAATGATTATAAATTGCAAGAAGCAGAATTGAGAAGAGGAGATTTTAGGAGTAGATTTTAGGATTGTATTAGGAGTAGTTTAGGAACTCACGGTCCTCCTGGAAGAGGCTTGTGCCTCTTCCTTCTTTTCCAATTCTATTTTCAAACAATGCATGAATTTTATTTCTGAAGCGTGTAGTTCATTTCACAGTTTGATCATTTCATTTTTATTTTATTTCAAGTGTTGAATTTTAATTTAAATGTTGAATCTCTGATGAATTTGATTTTCAGTCAAGCGCTTTTATTTTTACCGTCTCTTTTATTTTACCGTTTATGATTTTCTACATTGTTAAATTCTATCATTACATTTTACCGTTCATTTTATTTTCAGATGTTTTCTATTTTTACCGTCTTTTACCGTTTTTGTCTTATTTAAATTCCAGTTTCCAATTTTATTTTCCATGTCAAAAACATCCACAAAACCCCCCACTTCGTGTTAAAAAAATCTACGACTGATCCGACACAAATTGGTCTTTGAGAGACGACCTAGGAGTCACTTCCTAGTTATACTGCATATTTTCGTGCACATCAAATTTGTATGACCGCGACAGTCGTATCGGTAGCTCCAGGTTGTGCGTTGATTATCAATAGCTGAATAAGTTCACTATAAAGAATAAGTATCCATTGCCGATGATAGATGATTTAATGGATCAATTGCACGGAGCTATGATGTTTTCTAAGATCGATCTGAGGTCGGGTTATCATCAGATCCTAATGAAGGCATATGATGTGTAGAAAACGACTTTCAGGTCCAGATATGACCACTCTGAGTATATAGTTATGTCTTTTGGTGTGACTAATGCTCTAGCCATTTTCATGGACTACATGAATAGAATTTTCAGACCATTCTTAGATAAATTTGTTGTTGTCTTCATAGACGACATACTGATTTATTCTAAGACTCGGAAAGAGCATGAAGATCACCTAAGAATAGTACTTGGAGTGTTGAGGGAGAGGAAGTTGTATGTCAAGCTGTCTAAGTGTGAGTTTTGGACTGAAGATGTTCAATTTCTTGGGCACGTGATTTCAGCTGGTGAAATTTCTGTTGATCCAGCTAAGGTGCAAGCAGTACTTTAGTGGGAGAGACCTAAGACAGTTACTGAAGTCAGAAGTTTTGTGGGTTTGGCGGGCTACTATCGTCGCTTTATCGAGAACTTTGCACGGATTGTAGCCCCGTTGACACAACTCACTAGGAAGGATCAACCTTTTGCTTGGACTGACAAGTGTGAAGCTAGCTTTCAAGAGTTAAAGCAGAGGTTGACCAGTGCACCAGTATTAGTGATCCCGGACACAAGTAAACCTTTTGAGGTTTTCTGTGATGCCTCTTATCATGGTTTGGGGTGTGTACTGATGCAGGAGAGAAAGGTAGTTGCCTATGCATCAAGACAACTCAAAGTTCATGAGAAGAATTACCCCACTCATGACTTGGAGTTGGCCGTGGTGGTATAAGCTTTGAAGATTTGGAGGCACTACTTGTATGGCGCACAATTTCAGGTTTACAGTGATCACGAGAGTTTAAAATACCTCTTTGATCAGAAAGAGCTGAATATGAGGCAAAGGAGATGGATGAAGTTGCTTAAAGATTATGATTTTGATCTTTTATAAAAGCTAATGTGGTAGCTGATGCTTTGAGCAGGAAGACAATGTACATGTCTTCATTAGTGATTAGAGAGTTGGAGTTAGTTGAGGGGTTCAAAGATTTGAGGTTACAGGTTGAATTAGAGCCTGACAACATCAAATGCAGTAACTTGGTGGTGTCTAGTGGTTTATTGGAGCGTATTAAAGAGGGCAGTTGTTAGACGCCGAGCTTCAGAGGTCGGTAACTTTGATTGGTACCGAGCAAGGCAAAGATTTTACCATGAGGGCTGATGACATTCTACGATTTAGGGGCAAGGTCTGTGTTCCTAACAATTCAGAGTTGAGAAGATTGATTCTAGAAGAGGGTCATCATAGTCGTTTTAGCATGCACCCTGGCATGACTAAAATGTATCAAGACCTCAAGGATTCTTTCTGGTGGTCTGGAAGGAAGAGAGAGGTAGCACAATTTGTTGCTTCTTGCTTGACTTGTCAAAAGGCTAAAGTAGAGCATCAGAGGCCTGATGGATTATTGCAACAATTAAAGGTTCCTAAGTGGAAATGGGATAGCATAACTATGGACTTTGTTACCCATTTACCACGTACAGTCAAAGGTGGAGATGCCATTTGGGTGATTGTTGACAGGTTGACCAAGAGTTTTCATTTCTTGGCAATCAGTTTAAAGATGTCTATGGCAAAGCTGGCACAACTGTACATCAAGGAGATCATGAGACTGCACGGCGTGCCTTCCAACATTATATCTGATAGAGATTAGCGCTTCAATTCTAGATTCTGGCAGACGGTTTAGAGTGAGATGAGCAGCAAGTTACAGATGAGCTCAGCTTACCATGCCCAGACAGATGGTCAGTCATAGAGGACGATCCAGTCACTAGAGAACTTACTAAGGACGTGTGTCTTGGATAATTTGGGAGTCTGGGATGATGTGTTATCGTTGGTTGAGTTCACCTACAACAATAGCTATCAGGCCAATATAGGTATGGCACCATTTGAAGCACTGTATGGAAGACGCTGTAGAACACCCTTGTGTTGGTTTCAAGATGGGGAATCAGTTTTGATTGGACCAGAGCTAGTACAGTAGACTACTGTTAGAGTGAAGCTCATTCAAGAAAGGATGCGGGCGTCTCAGAATAGGCAGAAGTCCTATGCTAATCGGAGGCGCAGGTTGTTGGAGTTTGCAGTTGGGGATCATGTGTTCCTTCGAGTGACTCCTACTACTGGTGTGGGAAGGGCCATTTGTGCTAGGAAACTATCTCCTAGGTATCTGGGTCCTTACCAGATTCTACGGTGTATAGGACCAGTAGCTTATGAGATAGCCATGCAGCCCCAGCTGGCTAATCTTCATCCAGTCTTCCACGTCTCCCAGCTTAGGAAGTATGTGCCTGATCCTTCTCACGTACTAGAAGCTGAAGACGTACAAATCAGGTAGGATTTGTCTGTGGAGGTGCAGCTTGTTAGAATTTTGGAGAGTCAGAACAAGCAACTTAGAGGCAAAACCATAAGTCTGGTCAAAGTCGTCTGGGATAGTTGAACAGGTGACTCCACTTGGGAGTTGGAGGGAGAGATGAAAGAGTCTTATCCTCACTTGTTCTCTGGTAAGTCTTATTTTCGAGATCGAATATTTTGTTGTTGGGGAGAATGTAAGGATTTAGAAAAGAAGTCAGCTTTTGGGAGTGGACGCATGGCATCAGTGGATAGGATGGAACATTTTAATAAAATAGCTTATGTATAAAAAGGTTGAATTCAACGTTCCTTCCTATTTTTTGAGCATCCAAACCTCTCACTCTTCAGAACTTTCTTCTTCTCTTGCCTTTGTCTTCTCTCTTAAATCTTTTCTCACTGAGCCACCAGATTGTTGATTAGGTGGTGTTCTAGGATTCCCAACGTAGAGGGTTCCGTTTTGAACCGATCACTTTCTTCTTTCTCACCGGTAAGTAGTTCTTCTTTTCTCCTTCGTTGTTTTGGGACCTAGGGCATGCGACTCTACTGGTTGCATATAACTAGAAACATTTTTCTTCAAATCTTTGTCAAATTCTAGCTCTAAGAGGTTTTTTCTACCATCAATGTGGTGGTTTGTAGGGTTTGGTTGGACCCTTGCTGAGTGAGGTACTGTAGAGAGACTTTCTTGTGAGCTGGGTAGTTCAACTTTGAGGTAAGGGGAGTTAGCTATTTGTTTAAATCTGTTTTATAAATGTGTATGCATGTTGAATGTTGAACTGATGTGTTGTTTGAACTGCATTTTTGGTTTTAAGTATATTGGATGTTATGGAATGATGCGTGTAGTTGATGTGACTGTAATGACTTGTTTGTGAACTGAATTGGATGGACTTAGTTACTGTAAATTGAACACGTGGGAAGTGTTAGGGGTAAGATTTATGTGTTAGTATTAATTAGATGGACAGTTTAGCAATTAGGAAGTATTTTAGGTCATTTAAGAGAAAGTGAGATAGTGATTATGAGCATTTGAAGTCTAGAGTGTGTTTGAAGGGTTAGGGCAATTTAAATAGGCCCAATGTAGCTTGCTAGGACATAAAACTGGTTTAGAACATGCTAAAAGTGGTAGAATTGGATTTGAGCCCCTAAGTTGTGGAAATTAGTGTTTGAAGAAGGAATTTGTGTCTTAATCACTTAATAACCACTGTAGGAATGTGTCAAACATATTAGATAAGTTTAATTAGGTTTATATCATCAATTAGAGGTCTTAGAAGTTGGGAAAGATTATTGGAAATGGTAAGAAGGTGTGAGTGTGCATAATTTTGCAGAACTGGCGTTCTGCAGATTATGCAGACTTGCTATGTGAATGGTTTCACATAGCGAGTCCCTACAAGAGGTGCTCTCAGCCAAGGTCATCCGCTGTGCGAGTAGGTGCGTCTCGCGAGTGATTAGAGACTACTGCTCTCTGCCTGGTGGATTCGCCTAGCGAATCTTGTCGCTATGCGACTGGTGATGGTTTGAAACCACTGCTATTTTAATTAGAAAAGCGATTGGGGCGCATGGCGAGAAGGTTTGGGAGGTTGGTCTCTGTATAGACTCTCGCTGTGTGACTTAGTAACGCTATGCAAGAGACCTAATGTCTGTCACCTACGCGAAGTAATTCGCAAGGCGAATGTGGTGCGCTATGCGAGCCACTTTGGTTTCGCCATGCGAATAATGTCTATGGCCTAATGTCTGTCACCTGAGTTTAGTTGTTTAATTTCCTTTTGTTTTATGATTGATTACGTGGTTTGTTACATAGTCTTTTGAAGCATGTTTTAATGTCTATGGCCTTATCTAAAGGAGCTTAAATCTCTATGTTGATTCTAATTAAAAGTATATGGGTTGAAAAGGAAAGTGGTATGATCTCAAGGTTTCAAGTATAAGTTCCACAGTTTGGAATCTCTTGGTGAGATTCTTAGTTTTTTAGAATGAGAGTAGGAACTCAGTTTTGGGGGTCATTCTGAAACTCCAATGGTCAATCATTCTCAAATAGAGAAGATTGAACCATGTCGTAAGGAGTAGCAGGAGGTCTTAGTCTTGGGGGCTTCCAGTATGCCTCAAGGCCCGGAACAGGCTAACCTTGTGAGTGTGGTAGGGCGAAACCCATTGGCTATGGCTTTGCAAAGCAGTAGAGGCCACCACGAGTGCACGACCCGCCATAGCTCGACTACCATTCTAAGTCCGGACGAGTCAAGTCTAGTACACATGTTAAGATGTATGATTTAACTTGCTTTGATTGAAATTGAATCTGGTATGTTATACACTGTTATATTATATGTTTTGTTTACTAGCTCACCCTTCTGCTTATTGCTGTGTCTACTTGTGTGTGGTGTTTTCTGTTGTAATGATCATCCACTCGGAATTGAGCAGAGTTAGATGAGATGCCTCTGGAACAGACCTTGAAGGGAGAGGACAATGCTGCTTAGTGTAGTTAGGATGCATGTCTATTTTCGTATATTTTGAAATACTCTTTGTACTTAAAGATTTAAATTTATAGCTATTTTGAATGATTGTAAGTTGAATACTTTATTTTACTTACAAGTTTTTAACTGCTTTATAATATTATATCTGATGAGTTTTATATTATATATATTTGAAATATAATGCGGATGTTACATTTAGTTCTTATTACATTATTTAATACAACGGTTACTTATCTCTTTTACTTCTTGTTTCATTTATAGTAATAAATACTTTTCATTTATGTGTCTTTATTTCAAATTTAAATTTTAATAGAAGTGTGTTAACGTAAATATGTGTTAATTGAACGTATATTATGACCAAAAAACATTAAATGCATTAATATTATTATTATTGCTGGTAGGCCCAAAATTATCCATTAAACTTAAGATCGATCTCTAAAATAAGATAAATGTGATATTTATGATAATTAAACAGAATTCAGATTATAATAAGCTGAATTAAATTATTATATCTATTAATATATTGGTATATTTTGAGCTTGTCTATAAATATATTATAACATAGGTATATTTTAATTAAATATTTATTTTTTATTCTCATACTTATAAAATATTTTTTTACTGAGAGTCAAAGTACTTTATGTCATATTACCTAGCATCAAGTCAATCCATTTTTTTGTAAGAATACTTTCTAAGTAGGCATGTAACTGATTGTTTGAGATCTATATCCATGAGTTCTTTCCGCCAACTTTTAGAAAAAAAAATTGATTTAAAAAAGGCTTATGGTAAATTTTGTATGTTTCTTTCAATTTTTTTTTATAATTATAAGAGTCTTAAAATGAGTTGAAAACCTGATTATTTGACAAAAGAAAATGATTGTTGACTCTAAAAGAGCTACTTGACAACTCACCTTTCTATAGTAAAGTAATTAAAAAATTGAACTTTCTGTATTTTTAAAAAATAGAATTTGATGAGTAAAATAATAAATGTGTAAGTGTAAAAACGTTTTAACTGTCAAAGTAACATGATTCTTTGATAAACTATTGCAAACTACTTATTCAAATAAACCGAACCAAAAATACATAAAAGTCCGGAAATAATTTAATGAATGAACTTTTTTTTATAAATATAACTAAATAGAAATTAAACTTTACTTTTATAATTGTAAACATTCTTACATTAGATAGCTTTTAGATAAATTGTTTTAGATAGTATAGAAGTTTCCGTTTTACATTTATAGTGTAAAAGATCTTATTCCACTAATACAATTAAAGGAAATGACAGCGGTTATTTTCGTTTATACGCAGCGGTTCCGTAACCGAGGCATATACAGACAAGACAAAAAAGTGTGTTTTTGCGTCGGTTCAAATTCAACCGAGGTAATAGACAGGTTTTTTCTCTTTTTTTTTTGGTGTTTTTATTTGTTTTCACAGAACCAAATTTGAAACCCTAAAATCGCAGACCCAAAACCCAAATCATAGTGTCATTTTTTACGCTGTCATCGCCGGATACTCAACCCTTCTCCCTCGTCATCTTCATCGGAGGTCACTTGCAACGCATCATTGTCGTCTTCTCTTGCCGTCACGACATTGTTCGCACATAGGCTCGGTCAGAACTGAACCCGCGTTTGCTTCAAAGGAGGAAAACTTCCGCCATCCCATCACCACGAGAACGCCCACTAAGATGCCGAAAAAAGGAAACCCTCCTTGTGACGCTTGAACTAGGATGAAAGAAAAAGAGGAAAAGGGGAAGAAGAGAGTGCCTCCTCTTACATCGCAAGCCAGAAAAGAAAGGGGAAAGGAGAAGGTCTACCCGCGCAACGAAGGACCCTGGAAGTCCACCGCAAGCTATCATTGAAGGCGAGAACATGCCTGAGTAGCGCTTTCGCCGTGCCGTTATTCTCGCCGTTGTGAGGCCATTGTCTTTGCTCGAGACGCAGAACGATCTTGCCCCCAAGACTGAGTGGTCCACGAGAAGAAAAAGAGGAGAAACACATTTTATGCCTAAACCCTTATGCCTCGGTTCTTTAAGCAACTGAGGTAATAGACCTTTGCAATAATTACAAAAATGTCACTGTGCTAGTTTTAGGCATCAGTTCTTTTTGAACCGAGGCATATATGTTTGTGATAATTACAAAAATGTCACCGCGCCAGTTTTAGGCATCGGTTCTTTTTGAACCGAGGCATATACATTTGCGATAATTACAAAAATGTCACCGCGCCATTTTTTGCTTTGGTTACAACTAAACTGATGTCAAATGCATGAGTTAAAATCCTTTTTTTGAGTAGTGCTCTCACATCCATTAATGAATACAATTGATTATGTGTTAGGCATAACCAATATAAAGTTTTTAATAAATTTTGAAGTGTTAAGACTCTTTGATTTGCTAACCCTTTGAGAAAAAGTCAAACTAGAATATGGACAAGTAATAATAGATTGTGTGTACTTAATGTGTGAGTTAATAGATGAGAGTGGAAGTCATTTAACACATAAAAGGTGCACATAATCTCCATAGTGTTTCTTCTTTCACTACTTTCTCTTCCTTTCTCTGTCTCACAATCTCTATGTTTATAGTCTTCTTAAATGTGTAAATAAATGCATATTTTATATTGTTGAAGATCTTACATTAATTAGAAATGAGACATATTTAGATTATATAAGAGGGTGTAAACCTCATTTTACAAGTCATTTTGTGAGGTTGAGTTAATCTTAAAGTTTATCTTTTAAAATGGTATCAAAGTCCTTCAAACTCTATTCTAGTAAGACTTTTTGTGTTGGGCCTATTGTATCACCCACTATTAGATTACATTTGTTTGTAGTCCCACACTAGAAATGTATATGTCTTGGCATGAGGGAGATTTGTTGAATATCTCACATCGATTAGAGATAAGACGAATTTATAGTATATAAGTGGGTACAAACCACATATTATGAACTAATTTTGTAAGGTTGAGTTAGTCTTAAAATTCACTTATTAAAATATGTTTATACTTGATTTTTTTTAAAAAAAGGATTTAAAGTGAAGGGAGCAACAATGGTGGTGATGGAAGCAAATGGTTCTTTTTTTTCATTAGCCAAAGCTATATTTTATAATACGGTAATTCAATATGTTTATTCGTATATACACTCTACACATATTTTATAACTACTTTAATAAGTTTCAAATTTTCCTTGTGAAAGAACTAAACTCCATTACCCAATTTTCAACATTAGTTTAACACCACACTTTTGGTTGGCTTAACAAATTTACTTACACAACCTAGTCTTTGTCTTTTCTACCTACATCATTACCAATGACTACCTCACTTATTATGTCGAGTGTGATAACAGTGAAACTTAATGTCATGATGATTATAAGATTATTAATGTGAAAGTTTGCAATAAATATTTTGAAGCACATATTATGCTTTATTCAGTTGAGCATTTCTTTTTTAATCAACGAATATTAGTTGTTAGTTTTGTTAGTGGAGAGGTTGAACCCACAACCTCTCTCACCCTTCCTTGATGAAAAAAAGAAGGAGAGGGTCGTGAAGTGCAAAGAAATTGTGAGGAAAAAGAAAGGGCAAAGGAGAACAAAACCGTGTGGGATCTATGAGTACACCAGGAAGAAGGTTAGAGAGAAAGCAAAAGCTTGAAGAAGAGGCTAAAAAGGTGAAGCAAAGAAAGAAAACTTGGATCCATCCAGGTAGAGGTATTTAACTTGGGTTTCTTTCTAATATGGGTTGTTATTTTAAGTTTGTATATGTTAACTCATTGACAAGTGTACCAAATCGTATCAAGTAATATAAAATGGTAAGACCAAGTATCGTATCCCAGAAGACTCACGACATTAAACAATCGTGTAATTACTTAACTAATTAAGACTGAAAAGTTATTTTGTTGGTTTTCAAATGCAAATGCAACAAAAGTAAATATGAATGCAAATTGATCAATTGAGGCTAAAACACAAATGAATGGATGGTGTTGATGATATGAGATGATTATGTTGTTGGGGTTTAGATTTCACCTTCCTTACTTTCATGCATATAAGAATTCATCTTCTTCATTAAAATGTTAACGTCACTTTCTAAATTACTTAGAACCCGATCCCTCGACGTAAAAAGCATATCCTTAATTATTAGACCACAATCCCTTGCATTCCTAATAATCAATTATGCATTACGAACAGAAGCTTAAGACAACTAAACGTTATATCCTTATGTCTAGGCAATGGTCCCTTCAGGTGAAATTCTTCAAATCATGATTCGTAAGATATTTCCCAATACTCAAACAAATAAAAAATCAAGCTATGAATGGTCAAAACATAATTAGCATTACAAATAGAAGAAAATCACTAACATTCAATGAACGAAACATAAAATGTTTAAATCATATTCAAATACATGAAATTTTAGAGTTTACATCTTCCCCAACAACAAATGAGTTTAGTTCTCCATTGTCATGAAGAACCTTGGCTTACAATGGAAGAATGAGATAAAAACCCTAGAAAGAGAAGAGGAGAGCTCCTACATCCCCAATCTGCCTCCAAAGGGGCGAAAAGTGTGTTTTTATGCTTCAGCCATCAAAAGATATCAAAACCTAGGGTGTGAAAGTCCTTAAATAGATAAAAAATTGGCCCATAAGCCCAAGTTGCTGGCGCTCAGCGCCCCAACTAAGGGCAAGCAGGCGAAACTGCATGGAGACTGACACTCAGCGGCCCTCAGAGGGCAAACAGGCACCTAACAGTGTAACTGGCTGGTGCTCAGCGCTCCTCAGGGGGCAAGCAGGCGCTGGTTCGTGAACATCACCCCTGACGGCCCCTAAAGGGTGCAAGCAGGCTTCCTCTGTGACTTGTGGCGTTGAGGGCCCCAGAAAAGGGCAATAGGGCGTCATGTGCCTTCTTCAACCTTCTTCTTGTGCTTTTGTTGTTCCTTTTTGGTTCCGACTCTTTGATACTTTTGCTCCTCTTCCAAAAGATACCCATAACCTACAAAATTAAGGGAATTTAGTGATAAAATCATAAAGTATAACCTTGATTCACTTATTCACAAAACTAAACTAAAAACAAGAGTTCAAGTAAGCTTCTAAGTAAAAAAGAGTTGATTTAGTATCCAAATTGCATCATAGATAACGGTATATTCAATCGTTATCAGTATGTCCATTTTTTAAGGTATTTTGGAATAATGGTGATCATGAACACATTGCATGGGTGCTAACTTGGGTTTACTTCAAGAACGTGGGTGTTCTACTAATTCCTTTTTCTTTCTTTTTCTATTTTTCCTAGTATTATGGTTGAATGGTCTTTGGGTGTTTTGGCTTTGTACTCACTGTTTTGATTCTCTATTGTTGGGTTTATATATGGTATATGTGCATCTCTATAATCTTGATATTTTAGTATGGGTAAGGGAGGTTTCAAAGTACTATGTAGAAAATAAGTATTATTTGGGGTGTATAAATGGGTACTAGAGTTCAGTATGCAAATATGGGGTATAAACATATGTGATGTGAATTTGAAAGTCCTTAGCTATGCATGTCATGACTTAGAGTGTTAATGTGCACAGTGAAGGGAGGGATGAGCATATTGTGTAGCTTTTGGTGGTTAGAATGGGGTAGTACATGTAGTTTGTAGCTTTTGGCTATTTTAAGAGCTAGATGTTGGCACGTTACAAGACTTGATATAATAGCGTAGTTGGGGTACAAAGATAGAATTTATATCTAGATGATAGGCAAGCTGATGGAGGGTTAGCGTTCATGCATAAGTTTTAAAAGTGAATTAGCAAATGGGTCATTACATTGTATGCGTTTTAATAGTTAAGGGGCAGAAAAAGAAGTTGCAAAGGAGTTAACGTGTTTGAAAGTGAATGGCATTTAAGTGAGTTAGCATGAGACCCACCTTGAGTGCATGAAACCAAAGGAATTACATGAATGTAGAATGAGAGGGGTTACGTGAGTGAAGGAAATTGATGGAGCATGTGAGGTCCACTTTGAATGGTACATAGGATAAGCAAAAAGTTTTGGGGTCATGGTGTATTGTAATATTATATTATTAGTAGGTGCATGATGTACTAAGATGGGTAAGTTATGAATGAAAGAATTTAGTGAACCAAAGTGGGGTTGGGTAGGTGGATGAGATTATTTAATGGGTGGTCCGATAGGGCACAAATCTCGCTAGGATAGACTCTAACTTGCTTTGATACCATGTTAAGAAGTAAACTTTGAGTCTAACTCAACCCCACAAAATCGGCTTGTAAGGTGAGATTTTCACCTACTTATATACTATAAATTGGTCTTATCTTTAGTCGATGTGGGACTTCTAACAATGATAATGATGTGTAGCCATGCTGAAGTTATTAGTGTATTATTATTGTGTTTAATCTTCTAATGAATATTTAACACTTGTGAGTTTTGTTATTCTACTTATGATTGATTCTCAGTTAACTCAATCATATGTTTATGGTTGTGATTTCCACCTATGATGATAATTTTATATAGGATCATATGATCATGCAGATAGTTCGGTTGTTGTATAGTTCGACAAGTGAATTGAGAGAGTGGGGGAATTTATGGTGGTTTAAGTAAACTATTTTGTTTGGAGTTTTATTTTGTAATTAAATTGGAATTATGATTTATTTTTCTTTGATTGTAAAGACTTATTGAATTTGAATATCTGTAATGGTATTATGATTTTTTAAATTTTAAATTTGTACTTGTAATCGTGGTATCCCAAAATTAGGGTATTACATTGAGAGCTTCCCATAGCATTGATCATAGGCTGTCCATTCATCTTCATATGCAGACTTGTAAACCTTTGGGAGAGAATAACACAAAATTTGTCAATTATGTTGTCTTCCTCGGTCGAAGCAACACATCCATTATTTGTGATGATTGAGACCATGTTCAAGAGAGTGTGAAGAACCAAATATGACAGAATATCCTGGTATTAAATCTTAACTTATAGCATTTGTCGTGAATATATAAAACTTATATTTAACATATGTCATTGATTATTATTGTACAAGTCACAAATGACATAAAAAAAGGAGGAGATTGTTGATAGGAGGAGCTATGTGAAAGCTAAACCCAAAACCCTTGTGTGATTTTGATGATGACAATAACAAAAATGTTTTAATAGTTTCTTGCACAACAACTGGAATGTTTAATTGTGTTTATTTGTTTAGTTGTGCTTGAACTGCTTGTGTTGCATACTTACTATGGTTATACAAGAGTTTATATTTGTGGTATGCATATTCATGGGTCTATATGGTAAAATTGTTTTCCTAATACCTATATGTATGAAGTAATCGATTATAGTGTTTATGTAATGAGTTAGATTCATCAGAAATCTGCAAATGCTTTAATTGTAGCAAACTGCAAGTTTTAACCGATTACATTATATGTTTAATCGATTAAAACTCGTGTCTTTGCTAACACCTAATTGCTGAGTGCTGTGATGAATTTTCAAATGAAAATGTTTTCAAAATTCCTTAAGTGTTATACTTGACCGATTACACGATTTTCTTAATCAGTTAAACTCTGTGCACACTGAAAACTGTTTTCATGATAAGTCTTAATTAACATAACAGTCATATTTTGAATTGTTTTGACTTATGATATTTGTGCAATGGATTACATTAATTGCGTAATCTGTTAAATATGTTCTAATGTAATTCTGGTATAGTAGTGAAAATTGCTTAATCGATTACATTAGTATTGTAATCGATTAATATGCGTCTAGACTTGAGAAAAACTATATATTGATGCATAACGCTCTACATTGATAGCTTTTAAACATTTTGATCTTTAATATCTAACAAAAGTGAGTTGAGAAAGAAATTGCAGGTGTGCTCATTCTCCAAGAATCAAAAAATGTTTATTTGGAAGATCTTAAGGATTCTTGAAGGGATTTTTGTGTGCTTTCTTTAGCTGATCATCATCCGCACTCTGAGGTGTTCTGAACCTGATCAGTTTTGTTGATTTTGCAATATGAGGATTGAGGTTTCCCTATTGTCGGTGGCTAGGAAGAAAACGTGATATTCGGCTTACTTTGAGAGGTGTCTCAAAGGGTTTTGGCAGAAAGAGGATTGTTCTTTCTGTGTTTATTCTTCTATATTAGATTGTGAGTTGGAGAGGAGATTACATTGAGAAAGGGTATCTGTAAGTCTTGCTGTATAACTCAATCTTTATAGTGAAGAGGCTTTCAATTTCAGGTTGATTGAAAGGGACTAGATGTGGGCATTAAGGCCGAGCTAGTATAAAAATCTTGGTGCTTATCTTTCTATTCCTAAACTCTTTTATATCATTACAATCTTTATTTGCTTTTGTTTCAAGAAAGTGCAAAAGATTTTCAAAGTTCTTCAAAAGAACATATTTTTTAATAACAACCAATTTAGCCCCCTCTTGGTTTAGAAATAGGGCCTGCACATTTCTACAGATATAATGAGGGTGGAGGTTGTAGACATTCTAGATGGTACTACTCGAGTTCTGATGCGCACTCAGGAGGTTTAGTCAATGGAGCAGGCCCTTGAAAATTTTATCCTTTACCCACTTAGATTAGAAAAAGCAATTCGAAGTAATTATTTTAATTATGCACTTTTTTTTTTTATGTATTGTAAAGCGTCAACCGAGAAACTTTGATGTGGATATTATATAATTAAACACATGCAGAAAATCATATCGACAAACATTGTTAACTATGAAATTTTGTAACATGAACATTTTATAACTAACATATTAAGTATTTATTATTGTAAGTTGACTGAAACTATTCATTGTGTAGATTTTCGGTAATGCGTTCCTAATGGACCAAGAAGTCTTAAAGGAAGTTTGGGAGCAATGGGCTTCACTAGTAAAAAAGAAGCCTTTTAACGCGCTATATATGCCTCGGTTTTACTGAAACTGAAGCGTATAAAAGCGCGGTGACATTTTTGTAGTTTTAGAGAACTTAAATACCTCGGTTTATAGGAAACTGAAACGTAAAACGTCTACTGCCTCGATTAAGTCAGAAACCGAGGCATAAAGTCGCACTAGCGCGCACTTAAATCACGTGATAGAAGCTAACATAATTTTTGAATAAGGTCTACTGCTTCGGGTATTAGTAGAACCGAAGCAGAAAAGCTTTCTAGCATCTGTTACGCGCCAATCGAGGCATATAACGCGTATATGTTTTCAAATTTTAATTATATTCTGACACTTTAGGCATCGGGTATGCTTGAAACGGAGGCAATATGCCTCTATTACCTTAGGTAAATCCGTAACCGAGGTAGTATAGCATTTTATAACCTCATAGATCTCATTGTTCCTCTTCTTCTCTCTCGCTCAAATATCCTTCTCAGTGTTCCTCTTCTTCTCTCTCGCTCTCTTTTCTTTCACTGTTCTCCAATCACCCTGAAATAGCCACCACTCCGCCGCTCCGCATCTCCGTCGCCACCACTCTGCCGCTATTCTCGCGCAAGATTCAGCCTTACATTGCCTCTCGTTGTGTCGTCCCCTGCTTCTCGCGCAACCGCTTCGCTGCCTCGCCGTCACGCTCCCTCGTCATCGTCGCCGGCGTGCTGCCTCGACGCCATTGTCGCTGCGCTCCCTCGCAGCGCCTCCGCCTTCGTCGACGCAACCTAAAACCTAGACGAAGGGAAGGTTCTGCATCCAACCTCTCCTTCAACGTCGCCGCTCCGTTATCGCCGCCCAAAGCCCATGGCTGCATCCAACCTACTCCCGCGAAAGCCTATTCCTCTGTCTCCGCCCCCAAAGCCCATGGTCGCATCCTCATCTTGACCCGTCCCACCCCCAAACCCGTCACGCCTCCCACCCCGCAACCCTAACCCCACCACCAATCGCCACCCAATCTGATCCATCAAACCCAGGACCAGTCGGAACCGCCACCAGACGCGATCTCACTCCGCCACCGGACGCGATCTCGCTCCGCCCCCTCAGTCGAACTGGCACCGTTTCCTCGTTCTTGTCTCTCCCTATTCAATTCTTTTTTTACTTGGACTGTGTATGAATGATTGGATTATTATGTGTTTTGCTGGTTTAGAATTTTCATTGGCCTTTTCAGAGTTTTGCTACTGGTTCATGAGAGGTGCTGCGGTTCTTGAGAGGCTCCTTGTGGTTCTTGAGGGCGTGCCTTCTTACGGTTGTCGTCGAGGGCAGGGAAGGGGATCTAACGGGAAAATTTGCGACGGTGTTTTCGGCGGGGTTCTTTGAGCTTGGGATTTGGGTTTGAGGGTGAAGTGCACGGGCACGACCATCGAAGGAAGAAGGGAAAAGTGCTACCTTGCTTACTGACCGGAGAATTGAACAGCGTGGTGATTAGGAAGGAAAGCTTGAAGGTAGCAGTGGTCAACAAGCAATGTTAAGGAGATGGGGATGGTTGTTTACCAGCTTTGGGAACATCAGCAAGATCATTCCACAGTGAATCAGTATCCTAAAGGTTGAAAAAATTAAAAAAAAAATACGTTACTGCCTCGGTTACCTAAAAACTGAGGCATAATCCCATCCTTCTTGACTCAGTTCATAACCGAGGCATAAAACTTACCCCTTTTTACCTCGCCTGTATATGCCTCGGTTGTAGAACCGGTGCCTATAAGCAAAAGTAACCGGTGTCATTTCCTCTTACTACACTAGTGCTTCAATCCTTTTAAATGATGATGTTAAGTAAATATTAGATGTATTCATTATACTTAGGAAGTATAATTTGTTTTGTGAATAATAGGAATTACAATGATTATTTATTTCTTCTATATATATCTAGACTCTATTATGAGATTGTTTTGGGATTAAATTTTTTACAGGTCTATATGTAGTAGGTAGCACATATAGACATGGTATTGATAATAAAATTGTCACTTTTTATACATGTTAATGCTAGAAATAGTATAGAAAGTCATTTTCTATCAGTTATAACACTCACGGTATACACTACAGAAAAAACAAGGTTTAATACATCATTTGGTCCCTACATTTGGAGGTTTGGTTCAAAATGGTCCTACGTTATGAAAAAGTTCAGTAAGGCCCCACATTTTGTTTAAAAATGTTCAATTCGGTCCTTTTCGTGGACGTCATTAAAAACATAACGGTGCTGATGCCACTATGGCCAAATCTGAGTGAGTTGTTATGTTTGATGATTATGTGGTACTGTGAAGTGAAGTGAGTTGGTGGAAATATTTTAAGTTGAGGTTTTTGTGTGTAATAAAAGGGGTGATTAGGTTTCATGCAAGTTGTTCCCCTTTTTTTACCATAGTGGTTGTTGCTAGATAGAAATTGCTTCTTCTCAAGGTTGTTCTTCTTGTTCCAAAAGTGGGTGGGAAAGAAATTCGCAATCCGCAAATGATGGTGGTTGGAGGGGAGGTGGGATAATCCCTCGTTGCAAATGTGGTGATTATGCTGTGAGCAAAGTGGCGAGAACTCCACAAAATGCTGGGAGACAATTTTGGGGATGTCGTAATTACAAGGTTTTTTAAATACCCTTGTCATTTTATTTTGGAATTTATTTGTTCATAGATTATTGAGTTATTCCCAATTTTGGTGGCTTATTTTGTGCATAACATGGTGGATCTGCAAGAGGGATGTACTATAACTTTTTCAAATGGTGTAATGAAGAAAATAATGACGAAAGAGATGGTGAAATTGTCAGGAAAAGGAGAAGGATATGTGAGCTGGAAATTTTAGTTCAAAAGTTGCAGAAAAGGATAAAATTTTTACTTGGAGCTATGTGTGTTGTTATTGCGGTGAACACTCTGACAATGTGGGTCTGTTTAGGTTGATCTTCGTAGGTGGGTCAATGTTTATGTTGAGGTCTAGGTCAGTGTTTATGTTCATATCAATGTGAAGGTGAAACTCAATGTTTAGGTTGAAGTGTATGTGAATGTTCATGTTCATGTAATGTGAAAGTGAAAGTCAATGTAATGTGAAGGTGTTCATGTGAAATGTTAATTTTAGTATCCGCTTTCATTTTAAAATGTCCAATGTGGTCCCCTTTCGAATTTAAAACTGTAACTTCTGGTCCCAAATTGATATCAACGCATGTAACATCTCTGCCATAATATACTAACACAAGTCAACTTTCCTTAACTACATAATTTAAGTGGACCTAGAAGGTACATAATAAAAGTTCATCACATGACAATCAAAGTAAGTCATAAAAGTTTATCACATCAGTAGTGAATATACATAAGTAAATTAGTTCATCAAAAGACAAGTGCATCAACATACTACATAGTTCAGAAGGTTTTTATAACATCAAAATACATGCAAAGTGTTTGTAATTGACATCTAAACTTTTCTTCTAAAATGTAACTTCTTCCTGAAGATTGGTGGTGCTGAATGTGGAATGGACTCCTGAGTAGGTTGTGCCGGTTCCTGGGACTAGGGACATGTTTGTTGTGAGGCTAAGGGACATGTTGGTTGTGTGATGTCTGGACGTAAGGGGAAATTCTTTCTGTTGTGTCCCACTTGACGGTAGATGGTACATTTCTTTCTATGGCCACCAACACTCATTTGGGTGGCATCCTTTGTTAACTCCCACGCCTCCAACTTTCTCTTTTTCTTTGGCCTCCCAGGAAACTTTCGAAGAATTGGTGGCAAGACATCATCATAGCTTGTTCTTTCCCATAGCAACTGTCCATTGATAGGGTAAATCATAGAGGCATACGTCTCTTTATATGTGGATCTTGTGAACCAAGAGGGTATGAAATTTTGTGGATCTTTATTGAAGTAGTTCATTGTTGCAATTGCATGACAACATGGGATGGCACTTATCATCCACTTCCTGCAGCTATAGTGTTGACTCTCAAGGTCCACTGTGAACTTGTTTGCCATTGCTTCAGTGTGTCTAACCTCAAACAACGTTCGTCCAGACCAGCTGACAACAACAAAGCACATTCCAATAAATGAACAATGGACATCAACATAAATCAGATTGGATATGATTATAAATAACAATTTTACCTTGGGATCCAATATCTAGACAAATTTGATTCTTTCATAAGCCTGTTCTTTATCTTTGGGCAGATAGTGAAATCCATAGACGCGACCTTGCTTCTATTGGTGGCCCAACGTTTCATTAGATAAAGTCTTATCTCCTCCAGCATTGTGATTATTGGTTTTCCTCTCGCAAGCACAATAACAACATTGTTGAAAGCTTCAGAGATATTGTTGTCAAGGGAATCACATACAGCTTGAATTGTGAATCAAGACCTTAACCAGTACCTATTATGAATACACATGTTCAAATATAGCAACCATGCAAAACTGATTGACCTAGGAATAATACTGACAAATTGTACCTGGGGGGAATGACTATCAGGTATTTATAAACTTCTAAGTTAACCTCTTTTATTTTCAGCATTTCTCTCTCCCATGCCTGGGGGTATGTGCTAGTGGCAACCCTCCACATCAGACTCCTTAAAATCTGACCAGGAAACCTCTTTCTAAAATTTACGTAGAGGTGCCTCATGCAGAATCTTTGGTCTGCCCCAGGCAAAAGTTCCTGCACAGTTGGCATCAACCCCTGTCCACATGAATAAATACATTAACGTTTAAAACATCAATTATAGTGAGTTCAATGTATATAATAATGTAAGGAATAGATGTACCTTTTGTTGGTCAGACATCCATGTGCACCCACCACACACTTCTTTTCCTCCAAGGTCTTCTACCAATAACTGCAAAAACCAACCCCATGTGTCTTTGTTCTCTACTTCAACTACCGCATATGCAACGGGAAGCATTTGGTCATTTGGGTCCCTTCCAATTGCAGTGAGCAGCTCTCCCTTATATTGCCCTTTCAAAAAACATCCATCTAACCAAATAATTGGCCTACAACTCACAAAGTTGTCCTTAGAACCTTTTAAGCAAACATAAAACCTTTTAAAAACTGTCTCATCATCAGCACTGTCAACCTTCACCTTAACTGTTGACCTAGGATTAGACCTTAATAGTTCATGGGCATAGTCATATATTCTCCTAAATTGTTCTTTAAAATCTCCACTAAGTTGATTTGTTGCCATCAATTTTGCCCTTCGTGCTTTGGAGATGGAAACTTTGGTATTCCATTTATGTAATGCTTTATTACGTATGTCGTTTACCTTTAAATTTGGATTGTCTTGTATAGACCTATCTATTATTGACTCAGCCACTTTGTATTCATAATTTTGATGTTGAGTTGCCTGCTGCAAGTATGTGTATCATTTATTTTCCTTAATTGTCAAAATTGTTGTGTTGGCAAATAACCACAATAAGCTTTCCATGGACACTTACCTTGTCCACCCATGCATCTAACCCTCACCCTACGCTTATCATTTTTAACAAACTTCAAAGCCCTCCCAGTATGCACAACATAACTTTTAATTGCCTCCTTAAAGTCATCCTTGTCTGTAAATAAAGTCCCAACTTCCCATTTATAATCTGTCATTGACTTTTGTTTCTCATATGTAGAAAAAAAAACCTGCCTCTGGTCTATCCTGAGTGTCGTCCTCACTACCACTGTTTTGTGGTGTTAATAGGACATCAGAATGCCATTCATCCTCTAACAAACCCCTAGCATGGGGTTCAGCCCTATACTCTTCATCACTGTCCTCCAAAGCAATCCCAACCTCTTTTGCCTCCTCCACGTACTCATCACCACTAAGATGATCCATATGTCCTTCATCCTCATTGTTCACTTCAACTTCAACCTCACTGTCCACTCCATCCTCATTGTGGACTTCAACTTCAACCTCATTGTCTACTCCATCCTCACCCCTGTCCATAAAATCTTCTTCCTGCACTCCACCATCCACCTCCTGTCCAGCATTAATTTCTAGCTCCACTCCACCATCTTCATCCACCTCAACTCCAGCATCCACCTCCTGTCCACCAGTACTTTCTAGCTCCAATCCACCATCTACATCCACCTGAACTCCACCCTCTATATGTACCTCCCCTACTTCATCAGATGCAACTGCTCTTTCTTCAACCTCATTCTGCACTTCAACCTCCTCCATATTTCCTTCATCACCACGCTCAATGTGTGGGGAACCTATAACCCTAGTACCCTCACCACTCCAACCAGGTGCTTCAGCTTCACAAAGTAAATAAATTTGGTTCACATCATCTTCTACAACCTCTACTTCGTCCACACCATGTACAACATACAAGTCAATTTTCCCTAAAAAGTTTGCCACCTTCATCATATTCATTGCTCCTCTATCATCATATAGTTTATGCAACAAATATTGTACGCTGTAATATAACTCTTTCACTTGAAGGTACCCCAGATCTTTTAGTGCACCTACTATTTCAAAAAAACTCCATTTATCGAGATCAACGTCCCACACAACAATCTCTCCATCTATGTACTTAAAGGGGACTTCTTTTATCAAGGTCCCATCATGGTGGACCACTACCTCAAACCTTTCCCCAGACATCCCAATCCCTACAACTCAAATGCAAACGGGGACCACTTAAATTACTTAACTAACAACAATGGGACCACTATGAAACCCAAAAAGCCGACAATCCTCACTGTCTTCAACCACCCAACAAGCAACAACTATAATCATATTTAAAACACAATACACAACGCATTACAAAACAATTCAACATACAATATTTACCCAACAAATTTATACCCCCAAAATCATCGTCAATCGAACAAAATATAATTAAACCCTAACCCCCAAATACAGCAACAACAACATTAACTTATTAGCCTTAGATTACGACCACTTACCTCACGCACATACGTTGTTCCAATTTAACTTTGAAGGAATCACCAGCCAAAACCACTTGCAGCACAATGTTTTATCTAGAAATGCCCAAATCAGTCTTAGATAAGGGTAATTTTGTTTTAACCCACACTTAAACCTACCACCCAAATTACTTCAATTCACAATGCCACGTAATCATCAAACATAACAACTCACTCAGATTTGGCCACAAATGCATCAACACTGTTATGTTTTTAACGGCGTCCACGAAAAGGACCGAATTGAACATTTTAAAACAAAACTAGAGACCTTACTGAACTTTTTCATAAGGTAGGACCATTTTGAACCAAACCCCCAAAAGTAGGGACCAAATGATGTATTAAACCAAAAACAATTATTATCGACGACCAAAATTTGTCGAAAACGTCCAAAATCCGTCGGTAATGTTATTTTTTCGACGGCTTACCGACGGAGTTTGATCTGTCGATGATAACGTTGTCGATAATATTTATCGACGGATTATTATGACCGTCGGTAATTATCGAAGGCCAAATCCGTCGATAATTACCACAAAAATCCGTTGGTAATTACCGAAGAAAAAAGCCGGTAAGTCCGTCGGTAAATATCTCGATCTAGTTCATCTTCTTCCTCTTTCCCCTTCTTCGGTTTCCTCAGATTTTAATTTTTTTTATCAAACTTTCTTCATTCCTAAATCAAAATAACAATCCAATTCATTCCAAAACCAAAATCAAAGGCTTTACTAAGGTTCTCCAATTGTTTTAGAAACCCTAAAATTGGGAAAAATCCCCAATTAGTTTTTAAGCCTCCCGACATCAGTACTACTCCGCATGGTTCTCCCACGGCAGTGGTTCTCCCACGGTAGTGGTTCTCCCACGGCAGTGGTTCTCCCACGACAGTGGTGGCGTTCTCCCATGGCAACGGTGGCGCTCCCCAATGACAGTAGTGGCACTCTCCAACGGCAGCGATGTCGCTCTCCAACGACAGTGGTGGCACTCTCCAACGGCAGCGGTGGTAGTGTGGGAAGATGGTTGCATGAGAGAGAAAAATGGTTGCAGAGAAGGTGAGAAATGGTCTTGAGATGAGAGGAAAGAAAAAATGATGAAAGTGTTTTGTGAGATAGAAAAATATAGTCTTCTTCGCGCAGAAAGAGAAAAATTGGGCGAGAATTTTGCCGCTCTTTTTACCAACGGAACTTATTCGTCGGTAATTACCGAAGGCTTTACCGACGGATTTTGGTCGTCTGTAACTAAAATATGTATTATCGATGGAATTACCGACAAATTTTGTCCGTCGATAATTACCGAAGGACAAATATCCTTTGATAATTACATTTTTTACAATCGTCGATAAATTTCGTCAGTAATGCATCATTTACCGACAGAAATTATTCCGCCGGTGAAATTCTGTCGGTAATTCCATATATTTTTGTAGTGATAGAAAGTGACGATTTTTATATCGATTGAGTTCTTAACTAGTATAAAAAGTGAAACTTATTATGCTGAGTGGAACACTAACCAATATAATGTTAAACCTTTTATTCTGATTAACATTTTAAACAGTATAAAAAGTATGTGAATCATATACAGATTATTCCTCATCCTAGCAAACTTTCTATACCATTTGAGAACAAAATAAAAAGTGGACTTTTTATACTAATTTTAGAATCGAATAAAAAGTTAAATATTTTTTATACATTTACTTCTATACTAATTTTTAAACTAGTATAAAAGAATATTTTAACAGGTATTAAAAGGTTTTGTTCTAATAGTAATTTGGGATTTTAGATTTGAAATTGAAATATTTGTTAGAATTCTTATCAAACAATTACACACAGATCATAGAGTTCAAAATTAAAATTAAATTCATAAAAATTATAAATTTTGGTGTTCGAAACTACTTGTAAACATCATCTACTATAATATTCTCATATAATGTTAACAGTTACATTACGTGACGTTTGAAAACATTATTTTATGGAAAGACTATTTGATTACTGATAGAATTTTGATTGTACACTTACTCACACTTCATATGACAAATCAAAATAATGAGTTCTTTTAGAAGTAAAAAAGTTAATGGAATATAGAGACTTGGTGGATGTAACATATGATGATTTCACTAGTACAAAGACACTTTTTAGGTTATATTTTTAAGACTAATTACGTCATTTAACAATCTGGCAGAGATGTGAGAAATGTAGACGTCAAACTAAATTACAACAAGCATAAATGCGTATCAGACAAAGATAAATTGTAAAGAATTATTTATATATCAAATTATGCATTGTTCAACACAAACTTATGTTACCCAATTAATGCGTAGCCCGTTGTAAACATTTCCTTTTTTAAAATTGAACTAGTTTTGGTTTAATACCAAAACCTGAATGCACATGAAAAACAATCAAGATAAACATACAACATAACCCAAATACTTGTGTTAAAATTTCAACAAAATAAAGACTAATATGATCCAAAAAGATGAACTAGAAAATAAACCTAACTAGACTATCTATGTTGGGAAAGAAATGTTGCCCATTATATGTTGCATGTTTTCCTAGGATAACGAAGATTGATCATTAAAAACTTCAAACTTTTGACTCATGTTAATAAAATACATTTTAATGAATGTTAAAATGTGTTATCTTTGTCTAATATTCAGTATTATCTATATATAAATGAGGACTCTTAATCCAATATATAATGAAGTAGTCACATTCAAATCAATTTATTTGTCATTTACACTAAAATAAGAAACAAGTGACAAAAGTGTTTCCATGAAAGTTATACTATTTATTTCTTTACACACTGAGCTATTTAATAAAGTGATTTTAAAGAAAAGTTTAGGTTCAGTTTATTTTTAAGCCGTTTTAAAAATTCGATTTCAGTTATGAAAAGTTTCAATTTAGATTGGTCAAAACTTTACTTCTGATGGAGGGACATGTGTTAGACATATATGGGAGAATGACTGAGTTGGTTTCTCTTCTACTGTGACCATAATGGTCAACTTTAAAACCGAGGTAAAATTTGGATATGATGTTTTTTTTATTGGAAATGCGAGCCTTAAGAGACCTGTATATCGTGTGGGAAGAACAAGCCTGGAATGAACTTGCTAAGTTAATGATAGGACATGATACCTTTTTTTTTATGATGTTCTCATCTTTAGAACAAATCAAGAATATGATACTTGGAGGAAGTTTTGGCCGTGCTATTACACCATGATTTGAGAGTAAATCAAAAGAAGTGTACTTTTGGACAACCCGGTTTTGATCAAGGCATGACCACTGATACAAAAGTCACCAAAAAATGTATAAAAGATTTGAGAGTATTCCTTGACTTTCTGGGTGAAAATCAAACTATAACTATAAAATGAAATAATTAAATAAATATCTGAATCCACCATATTATGGTCCTTAACGAATTATAGCCATGATAAGAGCACTCACTAGTTTATAGGTTGTAGCTTCCATGTAGCACTCTTCAAAAAAGGTTATACATTCTACAGAGAAGTCTCAACTTTGCCTGAAGTACTAATCACTAGTGCAGAAATGACTTTTAACGTCATCCCTTAGACGTCGGATCACACAATATCTAACGTAAAAAATTGACCGGTGTCATTTTGATAAATAAGTTGGTCTTGGCGACGTCGGTTCATGGGGGCCCGACGTCTAGACGTCGATTACAGGTGCAAAACCGACGTCTATACTTTAAACCACGTCAGTTCGTACAATTATACGCCAAAAAGGGAGCGACAGAATGTGAAAAGTCATTTTTTTCGCCATTTAGACGTCGGATCCCGCCACACCGACGTCTAGATAGTCATTGAGACGTCGATCCCCCTTACATCCGACGCCTAAATGGCCTGACAAGGTAGGTGAAAAGTTGTTTTGGACGTCGGCTCTCTTTACATCTGACAGCTATATACACTGCGAATATTAATTTTTAAATTGAATGTACATCATATTATTGAGGTCCCCCACGTCTAGTCGAGAATAGACGTCGGAAACTGGGGGCACCGACGTCTTGATTCTTGTTAAATCAGAAATCGCGAACCCGCGGTTACGCGCACTTCATCGTCTTCCTCCTCGCCTTTTCTCTCCGTGACATTGCATTTCCAGGTGAGTTTTATCTCTTTTGAAACCGTTTAAACTTACTTTTACTCCGATTAAATTAGTCTTTGATGGATTATCTTCCATTTGAACCGATTAAAATGAGTTTTCCTTGTGTTTCTCGTGTCTTTGGGTAGCGTGGTAGCACCTTCTCCCTTTGCTAGTTTTCTCGTAAGAAAAACTTGTGTCTTTTGGATCTCTTATAGCTTTTCAACCCAAAACCGAACCTGGGTCCTTGCTTAGTTCTCATGTCACCGTATTCTTTTTCATTGACGGTTGGAATGGAACTAGGCAAGGACCCAGATTCGGTTTTCGGTTGAAATGCCATAAGAGATCCAAAAGACACAAGCTTTTCTTATGAGGAAACAAGGAAGAAGGTGCTACTACGCTACCCAAAGACACGAGACGTCGGTTAATGTCATGTCTGACGTCTATAGTACCCTTAGACGTCGGTTTTGGTGTAATCCGACGTCTTTATAAACGTCGAACTCTATAGGTCCGATGTCCCATTAAGGTAACCCATAAAGACGTCAGATCGAGATCTGACGTTAAAAGCCCAAAATAACATACGTCTAAAGCCCTTTCTACACTAGTGAATAGAAGGTAATTCGTTAATTTGGTTAAATGGAAGCTGTGCTAATTTGGTTAAATGAAAGCAATTACTAGAATTTAAAAGCATCTCGATGGGGCTGATTCAGCAATAATTTGGAAGTGTACATGGATAGAAATTATTAAGAGTATTTGGAATATGAAACAAAATTATCTTTAAGAATGCTAATACAGACATAAAAGAAATATTTTATTTGGTTTATATTAAAGTTTGACCCGTTAACACATAAATTCAACAAGTCTTTTCTTATTTCGTTATCTGTAACAAAGTTGACAGTAAAAATGGAAGGATGTTTGACCTAAAAGTTTTTTCTTATTAGAAGCCAAAGTGCTAGTTCAAGTGGAGAATTATTATAAGAATGCAAAAGAATGGTAAGAGTGTATAAATACATTCTTAGATGGTGCTAGGAATGGATGAAAAGAAAACATAGGATAGGTAAACATTTCAAAAAACTCTACTTTGTTTTTTTATGGGTAAGGGATTCATTCCCTGAATCAAAGCAATAATGGAAAAGTGTAGAATGTATGTGTAAGGTTTCGTGAGGTGTATCCTGAAATTGGTTGCCAACAAACATTATTCATTTGAAGTTTGTTGTAACCAATATCATGAGTAGGTATAGTATATTTAGAAGTTTGGGTATGTTACTTTCTACCCATATCCAATATTATGTTGCAATTTTGAATATTAAGATACCACAAATATCCTGTTTTATTTATTTTGTTTCTTTTTCACTGATAAAAAAAAATCTTGATGGGATGGGCATAGATAGGATATGACCCTATTCATGGAGAAGAATAAGGAAAACGGGACACAACTATTTGATGTAATTACAAGTAGTTAAGAGTTACCATATCATTAGAGTTAGTAAAAGAACAAGAGAGTATTGTATAAATATATTTTGAGATCTAGAAAAGGAAGAGGAAAAATATATGTAGTCCCTAGAAGAGCCAAATTTATTATTTCTGTAACACTATACATTGAAGAAAATACCTTATCTATGAAAATTTCACCATCTAAATCCAGTTTCTATAACTTCATTTTCTTTATGTTTTCTGATCCAGTTTCTATAAGTTAATCTGCTTTGTCTCGTTTAGCTACAATGTATCCGAATAGATTTGTAATCTCAATAAATCTCAGATATTCATTACTTTTCAATAAATTAGATGTGTAAAAAAGCATTAGTGTTTAGAGAACAAACAAAACCAAGTTAATCTAATCTGAGTTATGATTTGCAGCAACCTAAATTTTGTTGCCAGATATTAGTCTTTTTTATGGTGTAATTTTAGGTTTCTTAGTGGAAAAGAAACGTCTAATCCTTTAAAATATTGAAATTTATTTTAATATGAATTCCTTTTACTAATTTGTGTGCGATAGTTATTTAGTGGTGATCCTTTCAAAGTTTTAAAAATGTTTCACTTTTCTCAAAATTTTTATTTTTTTCTTAGAGATTCATTTTTTTTGTACCATATGACCGTTGAGTCCATGGTATGGATTGAATACTCTACTTTCCTACACAAGTTTTTTTCGTGACCTTACAACTAAAAAATAAGATTGAACCCAATGGAAAAATTAGCATATCAAAACTTCATTTCAAAAAATTATAAGGATAGGTAAAAGGTAAGGAAATAGGTCATTTACATTTAATACAGCATTAATACTTGAATAGTTAAATTTTTACTCATTTGACATAAAATACATTTTTTAAGTAACCTCCTAATTTATCAAACAACTATACTGAATACAACTGGATAACTTAGAGTTGGACATTATTTCCAAAATCGTTGACTACAACTCATCGACATATCCAAAAACGCATATTGGATTGATCAATAATATCTTACAAATTCTTATGATGTTCTCATATTTAAGTTTTAATATATAATATAAATCATAGTTTATGAAAATAACAAAGATTATCGCCGAAAGTTTCATGTGACTTATCACTAGTACAAAAACAACGTACAACGTCGAATATTGGGAGACGTTAAATTTAAAAAATTCGACGTTAACGTCGAATTTTGTCAATATACGATGTTACATTAATATCGAATTTTGTCAATATATGACGTCAATCAAATTTTTTTGCTTTTTTAATTAACTGTGATCCTTTTTTACAATTCTACTATACTTGAAAAGCAGAAAAGACCCAAATTTCAGTTTTTGGTATTTTATAAAGCATGAACTATGAACGTGTAGGGTAGTATCAACAACAAACAACAATAACCAATAACAAACAAGTTCAATCAAACAACAACAACAAACGAGTTCAACCAAACAACAACAACAAACAAGTTCAACAAAAAAAATGTCGTCACCAGTGAGAGAGAAAGCATAATGTGTCTATGAAGGACAAGAACACGAAAAAGAATCGTTCAAAAGAAACGAAAATCATACATAAAGTAGTTAATTAACATGCATTTGTATCAAATGAAAGAAAGATTACATGTGATGGTCGTTAAATTTTGTTCGAGAAAAGTTTGAGAAGAGAAGAGGGTCCTGCGCGCTAAGATAAAGTGAATGAATTTTCAATCTCCCCCTCAATTTTTTATTGAATTCACTAACCTTTTGACGTCTAGCGCGGGGGTATTCGACGTTCAAACATCATTCTATAATAGATCTCAGGATTTTGATAACAACACTCAATTAATGCATCCAACTACTCCAATGCCCATCACGTCGAAGCCCCATGCAGATTAGACGTTCTATTGATGGTTTAAAAGAGAAAGGAAAAAAGAATTAAAATGGGGAAACTTTTGGCTGACAAATAATAAGTCGAAGCCCTACACAATTCGACGTATTATTGGTGGTTTAAAAGAAAAAAGAATTAAAAAGAGGTAACTCTTTGGCTTGTGGCTGAAAAATAGTACGTCGAAGTCCCTACAGAATTTGACGTATTATATGTGGTTTAAAAGAAAAAAGAAGAAAGAATTAAAAAGGGGCTATTTTTCTGTTTGACAAATAATATGTCGAAGCCCCTACAGAATTCAACGTATTATTTGTTGTTTAAAAGAAAAAAGAAAAAGGAATTAAAAAGGGGTAACTCTATGGCTTCTGGCTGAAAAGTAATATATTGAAGCCTTGCAGAATTCGACTGAAAAGTAATATATTGAAGCCTTGCAGAATTCGACGTACTATTGGTGGTTTAAAAGAAAAAAGAAAAAAAGAAATAAAAAGGGTGACTCTTTGGCTTTTGGCTGACAAATATTATGTCGAAGCCCTATAGAATTCGATGTACTATTGGTGGTTTAAAAGAAAGAAGAAAAATAATGCGCGTTGGTTTAAATAATTACCATCATAGAACGTCGAATTGTATGGAGCTTTGACGATTTACAATTCTAAACGATATCTAATAATTGCATTTATTTACAAAAAAAGTCACCGATCATTTTTAACGTTGAATATTCAGTGGTTGGATGTTGAACGCGTGACGTTATACACTATTTTTGCACTAGTGTATGTAACTAGGCATTTGAATATAATATTTTGCTATATTTTTTTTTCAACTTGATTATATAAATCTTGAGGTTGGGAAGTTCAAGTATAAGTTTAATTTTCACATTGGATAGAGATTAAAAAAAAGTTGAATATTATATTAGATTTATATTTTATTAGTATTGTGTTTCATTGGTGATTCCTCCTCCAAAACTTCATAATTATTCAATGTTATCTTTAATTGATATAGGATTTCTAATATATCTTTCACATTGAGACACATACATCTCAAACGTGAGATTAGATATTAATGGATAGTCCGAGAACAACTCGATAGCAAACACACTTTGCTAGAATATATTCTAACCCATAATTCTGATATCATATTAAGAAATAGATTTAGATATATCTCAATCTTATAAAAATTTGACTTATAAAATAAATTTTATATCCATTTATATATTGTAAATTAATTTTATTATTGGACATGATATTTTTAACATTGACATGAACAAAGTAAAAAATATTTATTAGTTTAAATAAAGATAAAAAATTGAGAAGAATTCATAAATACATTAAATTTATTAATTAAGGTGGCTCTTCCGACCACAACTGCAGAACAAGTGTTTAACTGATCTTTGATAAATAATTGTCAAGATAAAATAATTTAATGTTTATAAGTTTGTCAATAAGCCGAGAGTAACCGACGCTGTGCACTAATAATATAATATAGTAAAATAATACCAAGTTAGAAACTCTCACTCCAGTTCTTTGTAAGACCATGTTTGTTTTGTTTATTTTTTAACAAATTTGAATAATTTCCTATTTTTTATGTACAATTTAAACCAAATATCTTGTATAAATCACTCAACCTTGTATAAATCATTTTGAATGACATCCATTTTAAGATTTTGTAACCTTAACCAGTAAAATTCATGAAGCTTCTTAACACTTCACTCAATGCAAGTAAATAAAAACGATAAATGCTATCAAAAGCTTTTTAATGTATTTAATTTTATGACATCACTCTATATTTATTACATTAATTGCATTATTTAATAGAACTCTCACTTTTCTCTTCTCAATTCTTATCACTATATGTGATAACAATTTCTCTTACAAATTAATGAGTTTTTACAATAAGTTTAAATTTTTATTAATAATAAAAGCGAGTTAAGATAAATATGTTAAAAATGAATAATTAACTTTTGAATAAAACATTTCTGTAAAGAAACAAAAATTTGTTTTCATAAAGCATGTCTTTCCAATAAGCAACTATAGGGATCACTGACCTTAATAATAAATCTAAAACTTATACTATTATTTTTAATTTACATTTATAATGTGTTCATTTAACTCATAATTAATATGTAAGAAGAAAAATATTGAAAGAAAAATAAAAGGTTGGCGAAAGAAATGAGAATTAACTTTTTTTTTTGAGAAAATAGTTAATGCTTTGATAATGAAAAATGAAATAAATTGATACAGAATGAGGTTAGAGAAAAATACTTTCACACACTCAAATTATTTATATTTATTTAATACTATTCTTTTCTATTTTTTATTTATCTATTTTTTAAAAAAATAAAAAAGTTATTTTTAATAGTATAATATGTATTGAAGAAACGTAAATATGTGTCATCCTTCTTTTCATAAGTTGAGACACATACACTCATTTAACACATTTTTTATAAGAATAATAATATTTATAAGAATAATAATATTTATAAGAATAATAATATTTATAAGAATAATAATATAGTGATACATTTTTACATTCATTTGACACACAATACAAGAATAAAATAGTTAAAGAAGAATAAACTTTTGTATTTTTTCAAGAAGAAAGAAAGTAAAAAATAAGAAAGTATAGTATCAAATGAATGTCAAAAATTTATGTGTATTAAAAGTATCATTTTTCTTTTTATAATAAAAGAATAAAAAATAATGTGTGTAAATGAATGTAAAAGATGTGAAAATAGATTTTTCCCATAACAAATAGATTTAACACACATAAATTTTCTACCTTCATTTAAATCGTACTTTCTTACATTTACTCTCTTCTTTCTTTAAAAAAGTACAAAAAATTATTTTTTATGATAAAAAACAATTATTTCACATACTTAAACTTTTACGTTTATTTGACATTATTTTCCTCTAACTTTTACTTCCTCTTCTTTTTTTTTTAAAATAAAAAAAGTTATACTATGATCATTTTATTCAAATAAATATAAAAGTGTGTGATTGTAACATTACTCTTTTATAATTATATTAATTCTCAAATAAATAAACGTAAAAATGTATCACCATCGTTCTTAACTTTCTCAGTCTAAGTGTACGTTATAACCTAAGAACATTTCTTTTCTATATATACCTCCCTCTTCTATTCCATGCTTCTCACTTCTCTTCTTTGTATTCTCGCTGTCACTCTGATTCACTCTTTCTGTCTCAATCTCTCTCTCTCTTTCATTCTCTCTGTCTCTTTCGTTCCCTCTCTTTCCTTTTAGCTCCCTCTTTCTGTGTCAATATCATTTCCTTGAAGGTGTAGAAATCTTCTTACCCTTTAGAGTTTTCTCTAGTGTTTTCATTGTGAAAGCCTCATTACTTTATTTTTTCTCACACAGGTTTTCTTTTTTTCTCTTTTCAGCAGATGGATCTTTCTGGGAAAAGGATTTCAGTTTCAGGTGAAGGGAGCAGCAGCAATGGTGGTGCTGGTGGCAGCAACCTTCAGCTTGTCCCTTATTCAGAGAACAAAAAAGTTTGCCCTTTCTGCCAGCGTGAATTCAAATGTGGAAAATCCTTGGGAGGGCACATCAAAGTGCACAAGAAGAGCCGCAGAACCCTCAAGTTTACCCATAAGAAGAAGAGCAACAGAAGGGGGATTGGATCCTCTTCAGCGCTAACAATCCCAACACCCTTGAATGTTGTAAGAGTTTGCGAGATCGTAGCACCACTCAGAATTGTTGAGAATGGAGCAAGTGGTGCTGCGGTTACAACACTCAGAATTCTCGCAAATGGTGCAAGTGGTGTTGAAGAACCACTCAGAATTGATGAAACCGGTGCAAGTGGTGGTGAGATCCATGATATGTCGATGTCCTTGGTGGGGTGCGGATGGAAGACAAAGGGAAGGAGGGGAAGCAACGAAGAGACGGAGAAGTTGATGAGAGCGAATCATTATTCTTATTCCGATGATGAGTACGAGGAATGTGATGTGGAAGACTCGTGTGACGAGGATGACTACGATAACATAAAGTTGAGGAAATGGTTAAGGAGTCGAGGGTACGGAACAGGTGCGCATAAGATCTGTTGGACTAAGAGAATGCTGATGTGCAAAGTCTGCAATCAGTATTTTAGAACTCTGTCTGGTGTGATCAGTCATGTGGATGAGTGTGCCCTAACCAATAGTGAAGTTGAAATGGAAAGGGAGGGAAGTGAAGAGAATGGTAGACTTGAAGTCGATCAAGCTGTTGATAATGCTGTTGGTGAAGTTGTTGCCAAAATGCCTGAAGATGCTCCAGTCACAAAACACAATGGAGTTTCTTCTTCTTCTTCTTCTGTACAACACAAACACCTTCAATTGGATCTCAATCAAACGCCTCCTCCTGAGGAGGATTGAATCAATGTACTTGTTTTTTTTCTTTGAACTGCTGCAAAATTTGTCTTCTTCTTTCACTTGTATATTCTCGAGAAACGTTGAATGGGAGTTTAACATCTTTCTTACGTGTTTCTTATTGTGTACGTTTCTAATTTGTGTTTTCTTCGAAAGATTAAAATTTGGATGTGAATCTTTTAAGAAAATTAACACTATAGAAATGGTCTTCAAGGAAAGTTTGTGACAAAAGGTAAAATATGCAATGGTCATGGAAAAAAATATAGAGTGGTAAACCATTCATGAAAATTCAAATGAATGAGGCCCCTCGTTACTTGATCATGTTTTGGTAATATTAAACATTAATCTTTAAGCAATGACACACGTTATTAACTTTCATTTTATCTATAATTATATATATATATATATATATATATATATATATATATATATATATATATTCTTTCTATCTCTCTCTTGTCACATAATATAACTTATAAACCTATCATTTTTATTCGGATAATGATATTTTGACAACATTTTAACATCATCTACGTATATTGGTTCAAAATTACTCCACAATCAATAATAATTATTATAAACACCAACATGGACCAATCACAGAATGACACAGAGATGATGTTAAAAGGTTGTAAAAAACTGTTGTCAAAGTATCATTATCCTTTTTATTCTCTCAATCCCCATATCATGAGTTGACTTACCTTTTTATTATTTATTATTATAATAAAATTATTAATTAAATAATTAAAATTAACTAAGTTATATATCATTTTATATTAATATTAAAAATAATATCTATTATCAATAAAATAAATTGTAATTAACTTTTAAATTAGAGTCTAAATTAATTTTTAACATTAACTATCAAAGTTTTAATTGTGTGTTATTATTAATTATAAATTAATCTCTAATTTTAAATTTAAAACTAATTTAAACATTAATTTCTTGATAACTAAAATTTTTGTAGCTTAAAGTTAGAGATCCATTTAAAGTCTAATTCTCAAACCAATTATAATACTTTTATTTTAGATACTAATAATTTTTAGTTTATATCTAAATTAATCAATATAGTAACTAATTATTACTTTTTTTATAAAATTTTAGCTGCTATTTAATGATGCTCTTATAATATATGAATAATTTTTATTAATCTTTTAAGACTTATTATTACATTTAATTGATATTCAATTTTAAAATTATGGTAATTAATTGTTTTATTAAGGTTCATTCAGTTTTAAATTTTTTTGAAATAATTATATTTTATCGTTGACTTAATTTTGGTAAATTATTATTATGCTTGGTTATAAATTATATTATATATGTAAATTATAACACTTTTAGTATTTATTTGCTAATAAATTAACTATTTAATAAAAGATTATTACGTTTATTTTTTAAAATTAATAAATTTGATATTAAAGTTATTAACAGTAATATTATATTTAATAACATAACAAATAAATAAAAATAATATTTTACAAAAGACTTTAGTTTGTTCATATTGGGATTGATGAAACAAGATTTTAACTAGTTACGTGGGCCACATATACTTTTAATCAGCAGCTTCAAATCTTCAAACTACGATGTGAAATTTAATATCATAGAGTGGACCACTTTAAATTTGATTATTTTATTTGTTTTTTTCTTGGTGCGGTTTCATGCGTTTCTTATTTGCTGGAGTTATTTTGTGTAATTAAGAGGAGTTTAATGAATGGAAAAGGGGTGGTAATATATATTAGGGTTAAATATCTTTTTAGTCCCTTAAGTATCAGACGATTTTGTTTTTAGTCTCTACTCAGAACTTTGATGATTTTTAGTCCTTATTGTTTTGAAACACTGACTATTAGTCCTTAAAATTGGACGGTGTTAAGTTTTAGTGGATGTGGCAAACGGCGATGCCACGTGATCACTGATCTGTTCTCTTCACTCTTTGCCACGTGTGCTCTCTTCACTCTCTGCTCTCTTCCATTCCCTCACTCTCCAACCCCACCCAAACGCTGTGGATCATCTAAGTCGCAAAGTTGTGGATCATCTTCACCTTCATATATGCGCACCTTGTCCTCTGGCCCTCATCAAACTTAACCCCTCTTGTCTGCACCCTCTCCTTGTTCATTGTTAGGACCAAATCCTCCCCGAACTCGTCCCTACCAACCTTCCCCAAAAACGCAGCACGCCCCCCAAGCCGCACGTGCGCCACCACCACGTTAGACGGCGGCCCCCCCGGCGCCCGTGCAAACTCTGGTAGCTTCCACTGCAGCATCTTCCATTCCGAGTATTTGTCCGGATGCATCGGGTACATCTGCACCCGCACCCCAGGGATGAACTCCCTCTGCGCCGCACCGAAGCAGCACACTAGCGGCGGATCCTCGTAGGGGAAGTCGATGCCGTCGTCGTAGTCGAACAGCTCGTCGTCCTCTGAAGGTTGTTCCTTCTTGGCCTCTGCGTTTTGGTGTTCCCGCGTGTCGTTTGCGGGTGGTGTTTCGGGTTGTGAGGGTTTTTTCTTTCGGCCGCGTCGTTTAGGGGTTAGGGACTCGACGGTGGAGCGTGTCGTTTTGAGTGGGCGCGTCGTTCTGAAGAAAAAGCGTTTGGGTGGGGTTGGAGAGTGAGGGAATGGAAGAGAGCATATCAGTGATCACGTGGCAGAGAGTGAAGAGAGCAGATCAGTGATCATGTGGCATCGTCGTTTGCCACATCCACTAAAACTTAACACGGTCCAATTTTAAGGACTAATAGTCAGTGTTTCAAAACAATAAGGACTAAAAACCATCAAAGTTCTGAGTAGGGACTAAAAACAAAATCGTCTGATACTTAAGGGACTAAAAACATATTTAACCCTATATATTGTTATCTTATTAAATTGTTAGAAGGATGTTTTTCTTTTCGTAAAATTATTATTTTCTAATGGAAGTATGGACGGAGATAGCACCTTAAAGATAAGACACGAAATAAATTTATACAAGATTATGATATTTTAATAACTTTTTTTAATAATTTTTGACAATAACTTATATGTTATTATTTTATTGGTATGTATATTTAAAACGGACCAATCACAAGCTACCATATAAACTGTTGTAAAAAAAGTTATTAAAAGAACATTTTTTCATTTATATAATACATGTGTTCTCATACCGTTAAAGAGATGGAAAATGTTTTTTAATAACTTTTTTTAATAACTTTTTTACAATAGTCTATGTGGTAGCTTGTGATTGGTCCGTTTTATATATACGAACCAATAAAATAGTGACACATAATCTATTATCAAAAAATTATTAAAAAAAGTTGTTAATATATCAGGATCCTAAAGAGACGGTAACTTTCACAATTTTTTCAATTTTTACTTCTTAACTACTTGCCATTATTTTTTTTTTTGCAGTACTTGCTTTTCATTAGCTGAATGGATGTTATATTTATAGAAAACATGTTCAAGTCAGCTTTAAATGTCAGCGAAAAATCAAATTGAAGGTAATATGAACTTAAAAGCAAGTTACTTTAGTTATTGTAATATTTATAACATAATTTAATACTCATGAACTCTTGTAATAGATATGAAATAGATCTAATAAGTTTTTTTCAAGAGCTTCATTGGATGAAATTTTGTTAAGCCTATAGTTCTTTTTTGCTACCCACTTATTTGTTCACATTTCCTTACTTCTGTTTTATGTCTAATTTGACAATTTGTTTTTTAAAACACTCACCATTGGTTGTTCTTAAAAGTTTCAATAGATGAAAATTTGTATGACCACTTAATGTTGTTTTTTTAAGAATTATGATAACCTACATTATGGAAAAGAACCATAGACCATTTGTAGTTCAAAATTGTTTTGTTGGAATGAACTTGTAAATAATCTTTAACCTATATTTTTATTAGTTAAAAGAGTAAATATTTAAAAGCATATGTAAACAAATAATCATAGAAAGTTCCTTTTTATTACAAGTTAATGATGGTGGAAGAAAAGTAGGAAGGCCTGCTCACTAAAAAAAATGTACTACTAACGGCCAAAATCCTTCAAAAACGTCAAAAATTCATCGGTAACGACTTTTTTCTGACGTATTTTTTACGGATTGAATTCATCAATAAAAGTGCAGTCGAAAACATTTATCGACGAAAATTTTATATTTGTCGTTAATTACCAAAGAAAAAATTCATTGTTAATTACCGGTGAAAAAATCCTTTGGTAAACACCAATCTTCTTAAGGTCGGCTAAGTCGAAAGCCCATCTGGCTAGAACCTTCACCAGTTAAGTTGGTCATCATCAAACGTTTCGCTAGTTGCAACACGTTCATTCTCTACTCCAGTTTGACACTCATACGACATAGAAAACTCTACATTCCAAGTTGCGACCATGTTTCCCATGCTAGCTCAAGGTCCAATAGCACCGGTAGAGCCACCATCATGTAACACTACTACCACCATCATGTAACACTACTACCACCATGAGCACACTTCATTTTTCCTTTCCTTCCTCTTCTCCTTTCCATTCTTTTCGTCTCCATGTTGGTACTTGTTATGTGGTAAAACATTGGTTATATTGAAAAGGAGTAGTGGAGAATGCGTATGGTGTCTCGACCAATAAGGCAACTCGATGGTCCTTTGGTTTAGGCATCAAAAGGAGATGAAGATGAAGAGGTTTGACCTCTCATGTATCTAGAGGCCTCGGGTTCCAGTGGTGGGTTGCGCAACAAGGAAAAAGATGAAGAAAGCATTTTACGTTTAGGTCGAAAATTTACCGCTTTTTTTACTGACAGATTTTACCGATGAATTAATCCATTGGTAATACATACTTCATTTACAAACAGATTTTATCGACGAAAAAATTTGTCGATAAATGAAATATGCATAAAGAAGGGAAAGGAAATGAGGTAATTATTTGAGGATACCTTTTGTATGATGTTGAAAAAAGGGAACATAGGTGGTCGTTTATTGTAACCTGACTTTGCACTTGTACGAAATGGTGGCAAATATTTGGTCTTTGTTTTGTGTACTGTTCATATTGATATGAAGTTGTGTAAATTGTCTTGAATTGTATGTTTGATGGGTATTTTGTATTAGATATTGTGTTTATTTAAGGTTTTTGTGATTGTGTGATATATGTTATGTGTTTGTTGTTGAATAGGTTATTGACGTAGTTTATCCTCAATGGCTGATAAAGTTAAATTTACACCAGAAGAAGACAAAAAGGTGAAGGTGTGTTACGTCATACAATGAAATAAGTTTACTTGATGTTTTTTTTATTGGATTTGAATGAAGAATAATTGTTGGTTGTGTTTGATGGAACTAAAGGTCCAAGTTCTCTTCATGGTCAGATTACTGATGACAAATTTCTGAACACCGAAAACGGTGCCAAAAACTTGTAACCTCGGCAAGTGTGACCGAATCGTATCAAATAATAAACTTGGTAAGAGCAAGTATCGTTCTCCCAAAGGACTCACGACCTAGTTAGTTATATGACTTCTTGATTGTTTAAGACTTGTGAAAATAAACAAATTCTTGAGATTTCAAATGCAAAAGACAAAAAGTAAACATGTATGCATGAGTTTTGATCAATGGAAAGAAGAACACAAACACTTGGAACGAATTATATGGATGAGTATGTTGTTGGGGTAATCAATTTCATCTTATCCACTCTCATATATTTAGGAATTCATCATTCTTTTCATCAATGTTAATGCCACTCTCTAATTTACCTTAAACCCGATGTCTCGGCGAAGAAAGCCTAATCATAATCACTAGTTTACAATGTCTTGTCTCCCTAGCAATTAATCATGCATTATAGTGAACGGAAGCTTAACGGCAACCAACCATCATATTCCTATGTCTAGGTTTATACTACTGTTGGGAGAGTTTCCCCGGATCTAGATTTTACGGTATGTGTCCATATAAATAAAACCAATAATCATGACACCAAATGAGTTAAACAATGCATGCTTTGAGCAAAAAGGAAAAACCCTAACTAATGATGAAAGAAAGCATGTATCATAAATATGATGTTTAAACACAAAATTCCATATATGAGAGTTTCAAAAGATTAATTGATTCCCCAAGAACAAGAAGAGTTTAGTTCACCATATTCATGGTGAAACTAGATGAAATACAATGAAAGAGTGAAAGATAGAACCCTAGAAAGTTGAGTAGGTAGCCTTAGCATCCAAAATCTTCCTCCAAGGGGTGGAAAGGTGTGCGTTTGCTTCGTACTCTGCCAAAGATACAAACCCTAGGAAGTCCTAAAGCTTATATACTATTCTAAAAATTACAGAAAAGTAGGCCCAAGCCGAAAATAATGACGCTCAGCGGTAAAATATCGCTCAGCGGTAAGTGCATGTGTTGAATTCTTCCCCTCAGCTGCACTTTCACCCCTCAATGGTGCCAACGAGTGTTAATTAAGGCCGCTCAGCGATAAAATACCGCTCAGCGGTAAGTGCGTGTGTTGAATTCTTCCCCTCAGCTGCACTTTCACGCCTCAGCAGTGCCAACGAGTGTTAAGTAGTGTCGCTCAATGGTAAAATGGCGTTGAGCGGTACTTGCGGCTTCTCTTCTTTTGCACTTTTTGAGTTCTTTTCTGATTCCATCTCTATCCTTCTTCACTTCTTTCATGAAATTCACCTTAAAACCTGCATAAAACACTGAAATCAAGCATAAACCTGTCCAACTCTCTTATTTCCAAAAATATAAACAAAAGCATGATTCCAAGCCAGTTTCTAAGTGTTAAAGATTGCTTTTAGTATCAATTTTAAGCATGAAAATAACAGTTTTTCAACTGTTATCGCAACCCTAAACTTAGAACTTTGCTTGTCCTCAAGCAAACAAGATGTAACTCAATCTTCTACCAATTAATACAATGGTTTACCCTATTCAGAAATCCTCTTTTCAAGATAAGTAAGTACTAAATTAAGCTCATGACAAAGACTTCAATCAAGACATGCACATGCTTTAGTGTTCACACAATCACCTAATATCCAACAAATGCTACTTTTCATGAATGATCAGTCAACTAAGCATGGATGTTCATGTGCTCATGGAATCTTTCCTCACTAGATAAAGTGTTTCACTCAAATACACAAGTATAAAAGAGGTATTCACTCATTCACTCTACTATCACAATGTCACATGAATTGACTTTCCCTTTCATTTAACCCCAATCAAATACATTCACAAGTATGCATCATCACAAGGACTTTTCAATGGCTTATAATGTGGCTGGGCTAACAAGAAAATTGGTTTTTCTAGATGACAAAATCCTTGAGTTAAGAGAATCATATAACTACAATCATTCTTACTTATTCCCAACTTTCATTTGCATTGAGCTTTGCTTTTTCTTCTCTTTTCTTTCTCTTTTTCTTTTTCTTTTCACATACTTAGTTCTTAGCTCAATGCTCTTTATTTTCCCTTTTCCTAAATTTCCCAATAACTCCAAACTTGAACATTTATCAATACCACAAAATATTTTCTACTTAACTCAAGGTAAATCTTTTCACAAAGGGTTTTCAAATCATGTTCAAGGCTAAGGGTTCAAAGGATAGAACACATAGTGCTCTCTTTTGTGGGGCTAAAATCATGCATTTGGATAATAAAAGGGTTACCAACAAATGACCTTGATCATATGATGCAAACAAGTATTGATTCAATCATAGAAAACCTGGGCAAAGTCATTCATGCTTTCAAAGTAATAGCATTCAATCACAACAACTCTGGAGCTCAAAGCCTCACATATAAGCTCATTCACATTCCACATATACACATCCTGCTTAGTATCATAATCACAATCACAACATCATGCATTTGTTCACAAAGCTTGTGAACCACCTGTATAAGCATATAATGTGCACAATCTCATCATCCTTCAATATCAAAGCATCATCAAGCATTACTTATCAAAAAACAATCATAAGCAAACTATCATAACAGACAAAGTTTCCAATTGAGTACATCAAACCCTATTCTAAAAACAGAAGCAAATAAGTTCAATAATATAAATCCTGCTCTAGTGCTGATAGCATCCATCAGTAAATGCTATCTCAGCTCCTCATCAGTCTGTGTTGTCATCTGTATCCTCCTCCTCTTCCTCATCTTCAGCATCCTCAAATGCGTCATTGATAACAGTTGAAAAACTGTTATTTTCATGCTTAAAATTGATACTAAAAGCAACCTTTAACACTTAGAAACTAGCTTGGAATCATGCTTTTGTTCATATTTTTAGAAATAGGAGAGTTGGACAAGTTTATGCTTGATTTCAGTGTTTTATGCAGATTTTAAGGTGAATTTGATGAAAGAAGTGAAGAAGGATAGAGATGGAATCAGAAAAGAACTCAAAAAATGCAAAATAAGAGAAGCCGCAAGTACCGCTCAGCGCCAGTTTACTGCTGAGCGGCACTAATGAACACCCGTTGGCTCCGCTGAGGGGTGAAAGTGCAGCTGAGGGGAGAATTGACTACGCGCTGGTACCGTTGACCGGTATTTTACCGCTGAGCGGTGGTCTTTTGGGCTTAGACCCACTTTTCTGTAATATTTCGAATAGTATATAAGCTTTAGGACTTCCTAGGGTTTGTATCTTTGGCTGGAGACGAAGAAAACAAACACCTTTCCACCCCTTGGAGGAAAATCTTGGATGCTGAGGCTACCTACTCATCTTTCTAGGGTTCTATCTTTCCCTATCTCATTGTATTTCATCTAGTTTCACCATGAATATGGTGAACTAAACTCTTCTTGTTGTTGGGGGAATCGATGTAATCTTGTGAAACTCTCATATATGGAATTTTGTGTTTAAAAATCATATCTTTGATACATGCTTTCTTTCATCATTAGTTAGGGTTTTTCCTCTTTGCTCAAAGCGTGCATTGTTTAACTCATTCGATGTCATGATTATTGATTTTAGTGATATGGACACATACGGTAAAATCTAGATCCGGGGAAATTCTCCCAAAAGTAATATCGCCTAGACATAAGGATATGAGGGTTGGTTGCCTTTAAGCTTCTGTGCTTCAGAATTAATTATTAGGGATGCTAGGAATTGTATGAACTCGTAATTAAGGATAGACTTTCTTCACCGAGACATCGGGTTTAAGGTAATTTAGAGAGCGGCATTAACATTGATGAAAAGAATGATGAATTCCTAAAATATATGAGAGTGGATAAGATGAAATTGATTTCCCCAACAACATTCTCATCCATATAATTCGTTCCGTGTTTGTGTTCCTCTTTTGCATTTGAAACCACAAGAATTTGTTCACAAGTCTTAAATAATCAACAAATCATATAACTAACTAGATCGTGAGTCCTTTGGGAAAACGATACTTGGTCTTACCGAGTTTATTACTTGATACGATTCGGTCACACTTGCCAAGGGTTAAACAAGTTTTTGGCGCCGTTTTTCGGTGTTCATAAATTTGTCATCAGTCATCCTCAGCATCATCAGTACCATCTTCATCCTTCTCCATGGTTGAAGCTTCAGCTGCTCCAGCTCTGCCGCCTTGGGCTTGGTCCTCTGGCCAAGCTACCACATTATGGAACTCATCCATAGTCCACCTGTGTGCTGGAGGTGTATCATACATTCCAACAATCATCTCAGCAGTGGCCACCTGCCCTCTGTGGATAGACTGCAACTGTGCACCTATAAGAGACATATACATGTCCCTCATGTGGAAAGGCTCTACTTCATGTGTCTCTGTAGATGCCTGACTCTGTGCTTGTCCTCTTTCTCTGTGAGGACGGCGTGGTGAAACTGGCTGAGTTGCCTCTTCACCTCCACAATACTATCAGTAATAGGCCTCATCAATTGCTTTCCTTGGCTTCTCAAACGGTGGAGCAGAAGTATCCACCCCAACTATCTTGCACAGGTGTGTGATCAAAGAAGGATGTCCTAAGGGTGCTTTGCAGTTTATTGTGTTAGCACACATCCGTATCTCATTAGCTATTACCTGTCCCATGTTGACATTCAAATTCCTGATCGCACAGTAGAGGAGGAGTGCCCTGCTAAGAGTGATGTCTGAAACATGAGAACATGGTTGAATGTTGGCATGATAAAATGCCATCCAATACTTTGCAAGAGGGTTCAAGTCAGTCCTCCTAATGTTCACCACAGAACCAGTTCTGTTCCTTTGAAAATGTCCTCCAGGTACACATAGAACACTCTCCACATCGTCAAAATCAATGCCTTCTTCCATACATAGAGCAAACTGGCACTGCTCACCAACCCATACAGTACCCAAGAAGTTGTTGATAGAGTCAGGATCATACCTAATAGCGTGGCCTCTAACATAGCCTAGGTAATCCTCAGCCGAATAATCATCAATCTTCCTTGCATTGGTGTAAAATTCTTTCACCACAACTATATTGGCTGGTGTAGGGTATGTGGCTAGCTTCCCCCAATTCCTTCCCAGTAGTTGCTCTCCAAACTAAGGAGAAAAGTTAGGTATCATTCCAACTTTCTTCTCCATAAGGAGCCTCCTATCTTGGACCACCTTAAAATGCTTCTCATGTTTGCGAGATAGGAACCTACTAGAGTGGGATTGTTCTGGTTCCTTATCTTTCCTTTTGGATGCCATAGTCTTCACTTTTTTGCCTAAAGAGGATGCCATTCTTTTGGAAAAGTGTTTAGGAGTGTGTGTGCAGAGAAGAATCTGAAAATAGAGGCCAAGGCATGACTTAGGGTATAAAAATACCCTAATGGGCTTGGGTTCCGCTAAGGGACAACCTAAGCCCATTTTGCGATACCACAGCTCAGCGGCACTTTCGTGTTGTGCTTTTCTTCTTCCTAGCTTAACCTAGGTGCCTTCTACTCATGCCCCTCACTTGCTCCCTGCAATTAAGTTCTCAGATCACTCATGCATCCAATTCCCTATCATGCAACTAGAGCAGAACAAACAACAAAAATACAATCAATCAACTCGGTTGCCTCCCAAGTAGCGCTTGTTTAACGTCACGAGCCTGACCCAAAATCCACCAACACCCATCAATAGGTGTCAAACCTTGTATCTTTCAGTAGATACTTAACCACCTAGCATCCTTCAGTAGATGCTATACCTAAATATTTACAGAAATAATGTCCAAGTTTATAAAAATTTACATAACCAAAATAAAATCAAAAGAAAAATTGTCCTCAAATCACTGGGATGCCTCCCAACAAGCGCTCTTTTAACGTCACTAGCTTGACCCAATAAAGCTCATGTTCCATCTTCATGGTTGATGTTCATATCACACTAACTCATCAACTGCTTCCGGTCCACTTTTCTGACTCTTCTGGAATGTGGAGACTCTATCTCTATCACCTTATTTTCTTTGTAGTCTTTCACAACCCACAACTTGTTTTTGAATTTCACGGGTTTACCAAGTTGGAGTTGTTCTTGCATCCAGTCATCATGGACCTTTCTTCCTTTCCCATTTTTTTCTTCTTCCTTTACCTAAAACAAAAAACAATGTTTACCTTTAACATTTGGCTTTTCATCTTCAGGGCTAGTCATGAGTACATATTGATGTGTAGCTTTATGACTAACTTCTTCCTCCTGCATTTGCCTCTCTTCTTTGAAGACATCTACAACAACTCTTTCTTCTTGGTCTTGGAACACCACTATGCTTTCATCCACATCAATGATGACTTTGGCCGTTTTCATAAACGGTCTTCCGAGAATAATGGGCATCCTCTCATCCTCCATCTCCATCACCACAAAGTCCACCAAGAACTATAGTTTGCCTACACAAACTATAACATCCTCTGCTATACCATAGGGATTCTTTGAGGATCCATATGCCATTAATAAATTCATCTTTATAGGCTTCACATCAAGATCACCAATCTGCTCAAGTAAGGAATAAGATATCAAGTTAACACTTGATCCTAAATCAAGTAAAGCCTTCTTTATCCTTTTCTTCCCTATAACGCATGGAATGGAGAAACCTCCTAGATCTTTTGCTTTTGGAGGGAGTGTCTTCTTTTTAATAGCTTTATACTCATTTGTCTCATCTTCTCTACGTCTTTTCTTTGTAGAGACTTCTTCCTCAGGCTTTGTATAAACTGCAATGTGCTGTAATATCTCCTTCAAAGGTACATCACTATCCAACATCTTGAATATTTTTGTAAAGTCAAATTGTTTCTCATGATCTGTTAGAAAAGGAAGAATGTCTTCACTCTTTATCTCTCTTATCTCTTCTTTCTCTTTTCTCTCTTCTTTTTCTTTTTCTCTTCTTTTTCTTTCTCTCTTTCTAACTCAACTGTTTCAACATTTACACTCACTAACACCTTACATTCTTCCCTGGGGTTAACCTCAGTATTAGCCCCAAAATTTTTGTCAGGCCTTTCTTCCAAATGCTTAGTAATTTGACCCACTTGCATCTCCAAGTTCTTAATAGCAGCTTCAGTGCTCTTTTGAGTAGATGCAATTTCCTGTATGAATTGCTGAAGAGTTTCTTCCATCCTTATTGATCTTTCATTAAGTGTAGACATTTGTTGCCATAAGGTTGGTTGTTGTTGTTGCTTGTTAAATTGCCCTGATTGTCCAGTTTTCCCACTTTGTCCTTGACCAATACTTGGGTGTGGTTTCCACCCTTGATTGAAGTTCCCCTGACGGTATGGAAATTGATTGGCCATGAAGTTAACATCCTCTAAAGCTTCCATTGGAAAGGCGCATTGACCATTGATATGGTCACCACCACATAGTTCACACATATGTTGTTGAACCTGTGCAACAGTCTTTAACTCTTTTGGCAGTTGTGCAAGTTCCTTTTTGAGATTCTCCAATTATTGAGTTATTATCTTGTTCTGAGCTAACAAGGCATCATTGGATTGCAACTGTAAAACTCCTTTTTGTTCAATAGGAGCTCCTCTTTCATTGTTCAGCTCATTGTCATTAGTAGCCATGTTTTCAATTATTTCAGTTGCTTCCTCTAGAGTCTTCCATTTAATATTGCCTCCAGCTGAGGAGTCTAGCATCAACTTGGTTTGTGAACCAAGACCTCCAAGGAAAAATAAGACTACTTCTACTTCGTCAAATCCATGCGTGGGAGTCTTTCTTAATAGGCTTTTTTACCTGTCTCATGCATGACTTAGTAATTCCTCCATGCCTTGCCTGAAAGATGAGATCTCTTGCTTCCCTTTGTTTACCTTGGATTATGGGAAGTATTTGTTCAAAAACTTTGTCACCACAGCTTCCCACTCTTTAAAGCTCCCTTCTGGAAAAGAGTTCAACCAAAACCTAGCATTGCCTCCCAATGAGAAAGGAAACAAGCTAAGTTTGATTGCTTCGTCAGGCACCCCATTTATCTTCACTGTATTGCAAATTTCATTAAAGGTTGTGAGGTGCTCATATGGGCTTTCATGTGACAACCCTTTAAATTGATTACTCTTAACCAGTTGGATTAACGCCGGTTTCACCTCCATGATGGCTACATTGACCCTCGGTCTTGCTATGCTGTTAAAGTGTTAAGGGCCAACCACATTGGTGTAATCTGCAAGAGTCCGTCTAACATTATTATTCTTCATCTCCTCAGTGCTATGGTGAGAACCTTGTGGTGAAGGTTGTAAAAGATCTTCCGGAGGAGGGAAAAGTTCTCTAGATGTACGGATTCTTCTCCTCCGTCTACTCTCATCTAAGCCTTCAAGAAGAGGTTCCGAGGTTTTCTTGCTTCTAGTTCGAATTGCTTCCTACATACACATGAAAACAAGTCCCTAGAAAAATTTGTTAGCACAAAAAGATAGAAAAGATATAAAATAAGAGATAAGAAGATAAAAGATAGAAGATAAAATAAAAACAGAAAAATAAAAATAGAAAACAGAAAAATAATAACAGTAAAATAAAAACAGAAATTCAAATTTCAAAATTCAAAATTGAAGTCAAAGATAATCAATAATCACACAAATAAACTAGTTAAACCACAAGTCACCGGCAACGACGCCAAAAACTTGATGACAAATTTCTTAACGCCGAAAACGGCGCCAAAAATTTGTAACCTCGGCAAGTGTGACCGAATCATATCAAGTAATAAACTTGGTAAGAGGTATGGTTCTCCTAAAGGACTCACGGCCTAGTTAGTTATATGACTTCTTGATTATTTAAGACTTGTGAAAATAAACAAATTCTTGAGGTTTCAAATGCAAAAGACAAAAAGTAAACATGTATGCATGAGTTTTGATCAATGGAAAGAAGAACACAAACACTAGGAACGAATTATATGGATGAGTATGTTGTTGGGGTAATCAATTTCATCTTATCCACTCTCATATATTTAGGAATTCATCATTCTTTTCATCAATGTTAATGCCACTCTCTAATTTACCTTAAACCCGATGTCTCGGCGAAGAAAGGCTAATCATAATCACTAGTTTACAATGTCTTGTCTCCCTAGCAATTAATCATGCATTATAGTGAACGGAAGCTTAACGACAACCAACCATCATATTCCTATGTCTAGGTTTATACTACTGTTAGGAAAGTTTCCCTGGATCTAGATTTTACCGTATGTGTCCATATCAATAAAACCAATAATCATGACACCGAATGGGTTAAACAATGCATGCTTTGAGCAAAAAGGAAAAACCCTAACTAATGATGAAAGAAAGCATGTATCATAAATATGATGTTTAAACACAAAATTCCATATATGAGAACTTCAAAAGATTACATTGATTCCCCAACAACAAGAAGAGTTTAGTTCACCATATTCATGGTGAAACTAGATGAAATACAATGAAAGAGTGAAAGATAGAACCCTAGAAAGTTGAGTAGGTAGCCTTAGCATCCAAAATCTTCCTCCAAGGGGTGGAAAGGTGTGTGTTTGCTTCGTACTCTGCCAAAGATACAAAGCCTAGGAAGTCCTAAAGCTTATATATTATTCTAAAAATTACAGAAAAGTAGGCCCAAGCCCAAAATAATGGCGCTCAGCGGTAAGTGCGTTTGTTGAATTCTTCCCCTCAGTTGCACTTTCACCCCTCAACGGTGCCAAAGAGTGTTAATTAACGTCGCTCAGCGGTACAATACCGCTCAGCGGTAAGTGCGTGTGTTGAATTCTTCCCCTCAGCTGCACTTTCACCCCTCAGCGGTGCCAACGAGTGTTAAGTAGTGCCGCTCAGCGGTAAAATGGCGCTGAGCGGTACCTGCGGCTTCTCTTCTTTTGCACTTTTTGAGTTCTTTTCTGATTCCATCTCTATCCTTCTTCACTTCTTTCATCAAATTCATCTTAAAACCTGCATAAAACACTGAAATCAAGCATAAACCTGTCCAACTCTCTTATTTCCAAAAATATAAACAAAAGCATGATTCCAAGCTAGTTTCTAAGTGTTAAAGGTTGCTTTTAGTATCAATTTTAAGCATGAAAATAACATTTTTTCAACTGTTATCAATTACAACCTGAAATATACCAACAAATATAATGGTTGTTGTAGTATAACAAGTGTCGCATCCACGAGGATTTGTTAGAAAGTACAATGTTTTAACTATCTTTATCTCTAATAAAGTAGTAGCCATGTTTAAAATGTCTTGAAAACATATTTATGTTTGTGAAAAAGTTATAAAATAAGTTAGAAAACAATTTATTTTACTAGATGAGTGACTTTTTGATAGTTGATAATGTGTTTGAGTTCAACTTAATAGCTTTTCTCTCTCTTGCATCATGTCTACCCTCAAATATGGAGTTGCAAATGATCAAGTCTTGGAAGTTCGGTTAGGTGTAACTCTAGGTCCATTCATGGAACCTAGAGCCTAGGATCGTCATCCTTCAGTATGATTCCTCAATGGCGCTTGAACGGGTCACTTGCATTAAGATCAATACTCTATCTCCAATTGCACACCCTAAATCTATTCCTAACATCTAGCATCCCACAGGATAACTAATCAGACCACAACTTAAGACTAGTTCCTACTGAATCTTAAGTCAATGAAGTAAGATCAGTTCATCCAATGTTAAGCATAAATCAATTAACAAACTTTAAATCGAAAGCAAACATAGATAAATTAAAGATGATACTGAATTTAAGAGAGTTCAAAGTTGTTACATCTCACTCCAACACATAGGAGATTTAGTTCTTCATAAATGATAGAAAGAAGTAGTAACAAAGAAGAGTATTAATCTCATAATCCTCTAAAAATGTTCTATTAATTACAAAGGATGTGTGTGAGAAGACTATCTAAAGTCTCTCTCTAAAAATGGTCTCGAAAGGTTTCTCAAAGAGTTCCAAAAGATCTCTTCGAAGTCTCTAAAACAAATATGAAATTATGGTATTTATAAAATTTAACAACATGGCTCAAGCGGTGGTTCATTGCTCTAGCCATGAGGTTTCCTTCTTAGGTAAGTTTCCTCCAAGGCTTAAGTTGTGTGTTCTTGGACTGAAGCCTTCTTGAGATTACTTTATGATGAAGGACTTTTCGTGGCTTGAGTCTTAAGTCAAGGCTTGAGGAAACCTTCCATGTAAGGTTTTCTCTTCACGGCTCAAGTCCTCATTCAGCGCTACAACCGTGTTGTGTTAGATTGGTTGAAAAATGTTTGAATTTCTGTTATTTTCTTTAAAATGCAGTTTTGACTCTCTAAATTTTTCTATACCTGCAATACAAGTAAAATTGGGATAGTTATCATAAATTTTACACATAATTAAAGTAAAATAAGTGTCAATTCAACACTAAAAACAACTAATATTAGACACTTGTTAAGTTCGCCGTAAGGTTTTGAGCAATTAAAGAAAAAATATGCAAGCTAATCATATTTACTAATTTAAGTAATCGCTCAAAACAGAGTATTGTAAGTGCTTAAACAATGACATTTTAGATGGATGTATTTATATTATGCAAGAATAGTTATGAAATATATTTGGTGAATTGAATTCTATTCACCCTCTTAATGGCTTTGTTAGGTTTTGGATTATACAAATAAACAAATGCCTTGTGATGTTGTTATCCCTACATAATTATCAAACCTCTAAACTAGAATTCCAAAGTCCTTCGAGACTTAACCACATTCTTTTATTGGTTAAGCATTAGGAGTCCCATTACATAAAACTTCTTATAAAGAACTTTGATTTTTTTTTCATCTAGAATAACCTTATGAAGCTAATAGAACAATTAGGCTCTAGAAGAGGGTTGAATAAAGCTTGTAGATATTTTTCATGCAAGGTTATACTAGATTTTCTAGTGGTAGGAATAAGAACACATAATATATACTGGTTCATTTAAATTCATAGATTATGTCTAATTTTTCCTTAAGCTTTTAGCTTAAAAAGTTCTACTACTAAGAAAATACAGTTAATTACAATGAGTAGATAAACCACTACAGGTTACAATGAGTACACAAATATCTTTGAGTTGCATGAGTACAAATCTTTCATTGTCACCACTACTCAATCTCCCTTTTGAGAACAAAAACTATAAATAAATAAATAAAAAAACAAACTACTCTCAGATAGTACAATTTTAGCTCACACTGGAAAAGCTTCACAAAGTGATGTATTACATTGTTATACATAATCCCGAAAGACACTTAGAATAATACAGAAAATTATTGTTGTAGCAATTTGTGTCTTCAAACTTTATCTTGTTCTTTTATTTATAGTTGTTGAGTACATCACTATTGAAGCTTTTAATGTTGAATCATTTGATTTTGTATCACTACATATTAGTATCTTCATCTTTTGCACTTAATGAAAAAAGTTCTCATAGAATCTTCAAATCAATCTTCAAAGTTGTTTTTTTTGGAAAGCTTTTATATTGTAATATCTTCTGTTGAAGCATTTTTCTGTTATATTTATCTTTCGTCTTGAGATCGAAGAATATTTTTGTGTTCTTCTCAAACATTCAAAAATACATATTCTAAAGGAAACTTTTTAAATAGATCATGCAGATGTAACATTAACAACAAATCAAACATAAGTGTTTGTTTCCTAAATTATTTTAAAAGAGAAGTTGGAAGAATTAGAACAAAGATAAACTAGTTAGATAAATTTAGATATGTTATAAAGTATTTAAGACTTAAACAATATAATTAGACATACCACTAGTGTAGAAAGGGCTTTAGATGTCCGTTCTTTGGGCTTTTTGACGTTCGACGTTCCACCGACGTCTTTGTGGGTGACGTCTATGTAGACGTCCGTTGTGTCAGGCCGGACGTCTATATAGACGTCCGTTGTGTCATGCCGGACGTCTATATAGACGTCCGCTGTGAACCTCTCAGACGTCTATACACTAGTGCTAAAAGGGCTTTAGACGGGTTATTTAGGATTACGGGGTTTGGACGTTTGTTTGTGCACTGCCACACGTCTGAAGAACAGATTCGAAATGAAAATGGAGGGAGATGGAGGAGTAAACGACCTAAAACGTAGGCCAAAAAACACCGCCCAAGAACACGCAATAAACTGCACCAAAATACACCGAAAACGATTTTTAATCAGTCCAAATAAAAGATATTTGATCACTGAACAATTTAATCAGAATAAAAGTAAGATTAAATGGTCCAAAACAGATAAAAACCAACTTGGAAATGCAAGGCGCAGAGGGAACTCTCACGGGTTCGCGTTTTGGTGTGTATGTCCTTATTTTAAACGTCTTTTGAACATCCGTTGTGGAGGGGACCGGACGTCTATAATATAGTAGACGTCCGGCCCCCTCCAGAACGGACGTTCAAGAGGCTGACAGAGTAGTTGCACCCGTCAGCCTCTTGAACGTCCGTCCTAGAGGGGGCCGGACGTCTACAATATTATAAACGTCCGGCCCCCTCTCACGGACGTTCGAAAGGCTGACGGGAGAGTTGAACAAATGATTGCTTCAGCCTTTTCAACGTCCGTCCTGGAGGGGGCCGGACATCTATAATATTGTAGACGTCCGGCCCCCTCTAGGACGGACGTTCAAAAGGCTGACGGGTTCAACTACCCTGTCAGCCTCTTGAACGTCCAGCCCCCTCCAGGACGGACGTTCAAGAAGCTGAAGCAATAAACTCTTCAACTCCACCCTTCAGCCTTCCGAACGTCCGTCCTGGAGGGGGCCGGACGTCTATATATAGTAGACGTCCGGCCCCCTCCAGGACGGACGTTCAAAGGACTGACGGGTGGAGTTGAAGAGTTGATTGCTTCAGCCTTTTGAACGTCCGTCCTGGACGGGGCCGGACGTATACATATTTTAGACGTCCGGCCCCTCTAACGGACGTTCAAAAGGCTGAATCTTCAACTCTCCCGTCAGCCTTTTGAACGTCCGTTAGAGGGGTCGGACGTTTATAATATAATAGACGTCCGACCCCCTCCAGGAAGGACGTCTCCACGCTCAATTATTTACATTTATGCCACCGATCAATTATTTACGTTGGGGTTTTGGTGGACGGACGTCTATGGGGTGACGTTAAAGGTCAATTATGCACTAGTGTACGCTAGACGATAAATTAGGTCCTACATTGTAAAAGCCTTCCATGGTTCTATTGTGAATGACTTCGAGAAAAGGTTCCTTGTCTTGTGAGGAAGCAAATTAGATGGCAGGAGGACAAGGAAGAAGGCGTCGGCGTTTCTGGAAAATGCAAACAATGAACCCTAGTTTGTTGTTTTTTTAATTTCATATTTCAGAAACCTTTTTTCTTCATTTTTTAATTAGATATTTCCACGTAACATAGTGAGCTTGTTCCACATAATTTAATCATTCCAGCTCATATTGACAACTCATCTTAAATTTAATTTCATTAACCTAATTTAATGGTAGGGATTCAATTGCTTTGATTTTTTATTTTTAAAACCCCAAATGAAAAAAAAATTAAAAAGATAGCGATTTGAGAAAACCTAACATAAAATAGGGATTACACCTTGCTTTAAACCTTCATTTGGTCCTTGTATTTGTGTGTCAATCTCAAGTGGATCATCTATTTTTTTCGGTCTCAATCGGGTCCATAAACTTGTAAAAATGAGTCAATTAAGCCCTTTCTGTTAAGTTTTTATTGACGCTGTTTAACTGTGATGACTTGGTGCACACATTATATGCTGATGTATAGATAATATATCATGTGGAATTTGCTATTTAAATAAAAAATGTTTGACATGACACCAAATGTAATTATTTTCTCTTTCTCCTTCTTCTCTTCACGCGTGAGAGAGAAGCTCTCTCGTTCCAACAACACCATCAGTCGCTGCCAAGAGCACCACAAACGTCACCCACGTTGCAACCCATTTGAAACTTTCTTCAATGTATGCTTCCATGAATAGATACTCACAACCTACAGCGAATGACCACCGTTGGAAGAAGTTATACTGGGGACGCGAAGGAGACTAGAGGAAGAAAGGGAGGGGTTGGTGAGGCGCACGTGGGGGAATAACGTGGGTTAAGGTTTGGTTGCCTCTGTTACAGTTTATCTGGCTCGTGAATCTGCTGATAATTGTGGTAATGCCCTTCAAACACCATGACAGGATTCTGAAACTGGAACCTGTATCTATATTTTTGCATAAACTACTCCAGAAACACTTATAGGAGAAGACAAATTGAAGTTAAAATCTAAAATGAGTACTTGCATTGTATACATTCTATCGCACTAGCTTCTTTAGAAGTTGATTTTTAACATACACATTTTTTTTTCATTCAAGTGCTTTTGTAGCAGTTTATCTTAATAAATCATGTCTTAGTCCCTGACTATTGTTTTGATCCATCCTTATCTAATTTTTTACATATGTCCTACTTGAAGCATTTTCTTGGTGATGGAATTGAATTTCCAATACTGATTTTACATTACAAATTGCATTTTTCAGGTCTGAGGTTACTTTTCCTAACTTTGGAATTCGATTTTGGTGTCTCTTTGTCAAAAGGGTCTTCTTTTTCTACAATCTCTCTCTCTCTCTCTCTCTCTCTCTCATCTGGAAATAATCTCTTTGTGCTTATCTCACTCCTCCACACTATTGGAGCTATGGTGGTTGAGGTTGTGGGATTTGAGACGGTTCAAGTCTCTAAGAGATGACAATAAGCAATTTCAGAGTATTGTCGATGAAAAAATAAAAGAGATTGAACCTCTACAATAGACATTGGGCAAACTGCGTACAATAAATAATTTTGGCCGGGGTGGGGCATTATGCTCATATGAGGAGGAACTTAACAATCTCATTAGTAGCTTGCAATACCACATACAACATGAGAGAATTCTATTAGCTGAAGAAAAACAAATCCTTCGAGAAGAGAGGTGATTGACGGAGGAACGAGAGAGCTTCTCTCTCACGCGTGAAGAGAAGAAGGAGAAGGGAGGAAATAATTACATTTAATGTCATGTCAAACACTTTTTATTTAAATAGCAAATTCCACATAATATAATATTTATACATAAGCATATAATGTGTGCACCACGTCATCACAGTTAGACGACGTCAATGAAAACTTAACGGAAAAGGCTTAATTGGCTTATTTTTATAAGTTTATGGACCCAATTGAGACCGAAAAAAAACGATGATCCACTTGAGATTGACACACAAATATGAGAACCAAATGAGGGTTTAAATCTTAAACCTTTTATAACACTTTCTTAAAATACGAGTTTATCAAAGTTTCTCGACACAACTATAAATAAAATGTGTCACATTCTTGAAGTTACACATAAAGAAACAACAAAGGTCAAAAGAATAGGTATTGATTCAAGAATATGAATTCTTCATTATGCAATGAGGATATACCACAATAAATAATATACATAATTTAAATCATTTAATTAGTCTAAGAAAGACATTTGATGAGGAGTTGAACATAAAATATCTTGACAAAGTTAACAACATTAAGTAATTGGTATTTTAGAGACCATAACAAAATATTTTTTACTTTACTAATCGCTAAATACTTCAATATTTATTATACTGAATCCAACTATTTAATCTTCTAAAAAGATTAAAAACTTATATGTAAAAAAGAAGAAGACATCTATCCACAAGAAATCAACCTTAGACTCCAAATTTATTAGCACATCTCTATCCCTCCCTAAAATTGTAAGAAACTTTAAAATTCAAAATATTAGAGGAACGTTTTCATCTTCCCATGATGCAAAAAAGAAACTTATCTTCTTTTCACTTCTAGCTCAATTGACCAAAATTATTTTTTTAAGTTTGTTACAAAAAATAAATATACAATTTTATAGAAATTTATATTATGCATAATTTACAATTGAGCGTAATGTTTTGATATCTAAGACTGGTTTGCAAGTTCGTACTATTTGATTCATAATTCGTCTAATTAATTTATCTTATAACACATTTTTTTTAGTTCCTATAATTCATTAGTTTTTTTCATTAATAATATTATATTCATTTTGAGTTTGTTCCTTTTGAAAAAAAAAATTGGTAAGGACTGATAGAAACGTATAAGAATACTGATAGAGATGCAGAAGAATTTGTAAAGCACACAGAGAAAGTGAAAAAACTGTATATTGTGTATATGTTGGTTTGCACCAAAGGCAACATATATATACAACGTTGATAACGGTTGAAAAACCGTTATTTTTATACTTAATTTTGATATAAAAAACAACCTTTATGACTTAGAAACTAGCTTGGAATCATGTTTTTGCTTTAATTTTGTGAATATGAGAGTTGAAGGTGAATTTAATAGCTTTTTGCTAGGTTCCTTTGATTTTGTAGGTTATTGAAATGATTTGAAAGAAGAGTTAAAGTACCGAATGAATGGAATGCAGAAAAGTCAACCAAAAACTAGAAAAGTCAACCAGTTAACCAAAAAAGTCAACAAGTCAACCAAAATGCAGAAAAGTCAATCAGAGTGCAGAAAAAGTTGCGTTGAGCAGTAATTATCGCTGAGTGGCAGTTTTGAAGTGCCGAAATCACCGTTGAGGGCTAGAAGAGTCAAGTTGGTGACAAGAAAGATGCTGAAATTATGTTGGTGTCATGAAAGGAAGAAACACATCAACATTGAAAATTAAACTTGAGCTTTATTGGGTCAAGCTAATGACGTTAAAAGAGCGCTTATTGGGAGGCAACCCAATTTGTTTTTCTTTTTTATTTGAATTTGCTTTGCAGGAATGACAACATCTACTGATGGATGCTAGGTGATAGAGTATCTACTGAAGGATACTATGCTTATTGATAGGCTGTCGTTGAAGCTATCAAATTAATACTACTTTTCAAGGCAACTTCAGTATTGCCAAGTAGATAGGGTTAAAGTAACCCTGAGTCGTCTTCCAACGAATACGGAATTGCCTTTTAATATTTGAATTTTATGAATGCAATGCAATGTTCAAGAATAAAAATGATGTTTGGAGAAGGTTTAAAGAACAAATAAGAAACTTAAAAACGAATATAATGAAATAGGCTAATTCCACTGCTTTTCCAAGATAGATTCATCATCGGTTATTCACAGATAATTGTTCAATTGATTATTATTTAAGTTTCAAATTAATTAAAGTACATTCTTAATTAATTTGAGGGCGATCATGCACTTACCAAAGTACATTCTCAATCAAATGCAAAACCTTTCTAGATTATTCACAATGAATTCAACCAAAGTACATTCTCAATCAAATCCTATTGTGTTTAATCATGTCTATTCTTAAATCGTCTAACCAAATTAAAAACTAATCAATCAAAGTAAATTCTCAATTGATTATAGTTGAAATTATTACTACCAATCAAAGTACATTCTCAATTGATAGTAAAAACCATTTAATCATATGAAAGTTCCTAAATTAAATCAAAGTAGATTCTCAATTAAACCTAGAAACCCTAGAACTCATATAATCAATATGCATGTATATTCAAACACATTATGATGCAAACGTCTTTGCTTTTAATTTGATAGAGAGATGAAAGACATAGAGAGAGAACAACTTAAATCAATAGTCAAAATAAACAATTGCATTAACTCAATCTGACCTCAGAATCCATAATGGAATTACAGTAGAATAGACCTAGATGCTTAGCTCTCCATGAATAGAGTTGAATACAAGATGAAAGAAAAGTGAGAGAAGTAGTGAATAAATGAATGAAGTGAAGTTCCTTTTCTGTCTCCCATGTGTTTCTTTATATAGGGCTTGATTGAGCTTGGACTCTGAATATTCAGTTGACAGAATCTTTTATCTTATATCTTCCAAATAACTCAAAGATTTAGATAATTATAACATTATTTGGAAGATATTTTTTGTTGATATTCCCAAATTAAATTAATTCAACAACTGTATTTTATCTTTTCTGAATTTCCAAAATTACACATAAGCCCTGAAATTTCCTCTATCTGCACTTTAGTCCCAACTGAATTTCCCAAAATTGCAATAGAACCCCTTAATTGACCAGACTTTGACTGTTTGACCAGCTTTGACTCATATGGTCGTGGCCAAAGGAAGATTGCCACGTGGCAGCCCTCTTTCTCTCCCAATTAGGGTTTCAGATTGGGAAAGGGCTTCCCCCTTTGCTCCTACGGCGGCTGCTTTGCCTGTGATTTTTCTACAGGTTGTTGATGGTGCAAGGGTAAAAGTTTTCTGTTTGGCCCATCTGTACATTATTTTCCAAATAAAACCTGATTTTGGGCCTTGAATTGCCATTTGGACCAATAGATTTTATAATTTCAGTTGCACAAATAAACGTAAGAACATCCAAGAATATTTTATGCGCTAAAACTCACTTTTTACGTCTCTTTAACTCACAAACCCAACAATTCCAATCATCACAAATCCTCTTTAAATCAATCATTCAAGCAGATGAATTTCATCAAAAATTTAATTTTAAAGCAGAAATGTGGGCATAAATATGCACTCATCACTTATACGCACCTATTGTTGGGGGTTGGTGAAAAAGATATGCGTCTACTGAAGGATGCTGGAGGATTCATGGGTCAGGCTCGTGATGTTAAACAAGCGCTTATTGGGAGGCACCCCAGTGTTCTAAACCCATCTTTTTATTCTTTATTTGCTTCTGTTTTTAGAATAGGTTGTGATGTACGCAATTTGAAACCTATATCTGCTATGCTGGTTTGCTTGTGATTTATGCATGATAAGTATTGCTTGATGATGCTTAGATATTGATTGATGTTGAGATTGTGCACTATATGCTGATATACAGGTGGTTGTTCACAAGTTATGTGAACAGATGCATGATATTGTGATTGTGATTATGATGCTAAGTAGGATGTGTGTGTGGAATGATTGGACGAGCCTATATGTGAGGTTTTGAACTCTAGAGTTTGTGTGAATGAATGCTATTACCTTGAAAGCATGAAGGACTTTGCCAAGTTTCTATGATTGAATCACTTGCTTGTTTGTATCATATGATCAAGGCCATTTGTTGGTAACCCTTTATTAGCCAAATGCATGATTTTAGCCCAATAAAAGAAAGCACAATGTGTTCTATCCTTTGAACCCTTAGCTTTGAACATGATTGAAAACCCTTTTTGAAAAGCTTTACCTTGAGATGAGTTGAAGATATCTTGTGCTATTGATAAATGTTCAAGTTTGGGGTTGTTGGGAAGTATATAAAGGAAATATGAAAAGCATTGAACTAAGCATATGAAAAGCAAAATAAAAAGGAAAGAAAAGAAAGAAAAAGAAAGGCTCAATGCAAAAGAAAGTTGGGAAGAAGGAAGAATGGTTGTGTTTAGATGATTCACTTAAGTCAAGGATTTTGTGATCCAAAAAAACCAATTTTCTTGTTAGCCCAACCACATTATAAGCCATAGAAAAGTCCTTGTGATGATACTTGCTTGTGAATGTGTTTGATTATGGTTAAATGAAAGGCAAAGTTAATTCATGCGACATTGTGATAGTAGAGTGAAGGAGTGACTTCTTATACACTTGTGTGTTTGAGTGAAACACTTTATATCCCAAGGGCAATATTACCTAGACATAGGGATTGGAGGATTGGTTCCCTTTAAGCTTCTGTGCGAATGTAATGCATGAACAATTGCTAGGGAGACAAGACATTGTAAACTAGTGATTAGGATTTGGCTTTCTTCACCGAGACATCGAGTTTAAGGTAAATTAGAAAGTGACATTAACATTAATGAAGAAAGGTGAATTCTTGAATACATGAGAGTGGATAGGAGAACTCGGTAACCCCAACAACATAATCATCCATATACTTCAATCATGTTTTGCTTCCTTTGTCCAATTGATCAATACATGCATTCATATTTGTTTTTTAGTATTTGCATTTAAATTTCAAAGAATTGGTTTTTCAAGTCTTATTTAATCAAGAAACCACACAATTGTTTAGGCCGTGAGTCCTTTGGGAAACGATACTTGGTCTTACCATTTTATTATTACTTGATACGATTTGGTTACACTTGTCGAGGGTTAACAAACGTTTGACAGCAAAAGTATTAAAACAGAATTAACTGAATGTAAAAAATGTAACTATTAGTTGCTTGAGTTATACTCCTAACACTCTTCTTAATTCAAGCTGTTCAGAGATAACACTCCAATCTCTTTTCTAAGAAACTCAAATCTGTCAAACTTGAGTGCTTTTGTGAATAGATTTGCGCATTGAAAATCAGTCTTGCAATAGGCCAGTTCAATCCTTCGTTTGTTCACCATGTCCCTCAAAAAGTGGTATTTTACTTCAATGTGTTTGCTTCTTCCATGGCTCACAGGGTTTCTTGCCAAGTTTATGGCAGATGTGTTATCCATTCTCAACTACACTGGACTCTCCCTGAGTATCTTTAATTCTTTCAATAATTCATTCAACCAAATTCCTTGGCATGCAGCAAAACATCCAACTATGTATTCTGCTTCAGAGCTTGACAAAGCAACAACAAATTGCTTCTTAGAGCACCATGAAATAGGTGCTTCATTTTGGAAAAATATGTGCCCTGATGTGCTTTTCCTTTCTACTTGATCTCCATCATAGTCAGAGTCAGCATAGCTCATAAGCTTCAACTCATTCTTTTGCATACCATATGGGAACATGCTTCCATGGTTTGCAGTCCCTTTGATGTATCTTAAAATACGTTTGACAACTAGCATATGGATTTTCTTCGGATTGCTCATGAAACGACTTATCAAACCAATACTGAACATCAAGTATGGCCTGCTGTTGGACAAGAAACGCAATGACCCAACAATCTGCTTATAGGCAATTTCATTCACCTTTTCTTCAGCTTCATACTCTCTTAATTTGACATTCACCTCTAGAGGACTTCTAACATCATTGCATAGAGTCATTTTGAATCTTTCCAGTAGTTCTCCCACATACTTCTGCTGATGCATTAATAATCCTGTAGCTGTATGAGTAAACTCCATACCTAGAAAGTAGCTGAGCTTTCCAAGATCAGTCCTCTCAAACTCAGCTTCCTATCTCCTTCAAGTTTGAACCAATCACCAATAGATCATCAACGTATAAGCAGATGATCATCCTATCTCCACCAGAACTCTCTTTCACGTACAGACCATGTTCTACAACACAACGTTCAAACCCATGATTGATGAATAAAGCATCAATTCTCTTGTTCCATGCTCTAGGAGCTTGTCTCAAGCCATAGAGAGCCTTCTGGAGTCTATACACCTAGTGCTTCTTGTCCTATATTCGTTGAATCCTAGGGGTTGTTGAACATAGACTTCCTCCTCCAAGGGTCCATGCAAGAAAGCAAATTTGACGTCAAGCTAAAATAATGACCACTTTCTAGCACAAGCAATAGCAACCACTAATCTTATAGTTTCTAACCTTACCATAGTCCTTTCTAGGTGGCTGATCAACTAGCCTCCATGTTTTATTCTTTTCAATTGATATAAGTTCTTCAATCATAGCCTTTCTCCAAACTGGTTGTGTCAAGGCTTCATCTACATTCATCAGTGTTGTCCCATCCATCAATGTCATGTGAACCAGGTCTCCCTCATCATTAACTCCCTGAAAATCTGGATGGTCTAACAGGGTTGCCTTCTTGGCCTTTAAGATGTACTCTCCAGATCTGCACTATTCTTAGTGATATCTATAGATTCTACTTTGGACCGAATAGGATCATCAAAGATTCCATGCACCATTGTCTTCTTTAGGTTGGTTCGGCTGTATTTCCAGTCCCAATTCTCATCTTCAAGCACCATCACATCCCTGCTTAATACCATCTTCTCTTTGACTAGATTGTAAAACTTGTATGCGCCAGTTGGGTGATATCCAACTAACACCATAACCTCTCCTTTATCTTCCATCTTTGATCGTCTTTGATTTGCAACGTGACTGAAAGCCAAAGACCCAAACACTTTAAAGTAATTTACTGAAGGTTTTACACCTGACCATGCTTCTAGTGGCACCTTGCCTGCAATCCTCTTGGTGGGACATCTGTTGAGGATGTGAGCAGCTATTGAAACAACTTTACCCCAAAGAATTCGTGGCACATTCTTCTCTCTCAAAAGACACCTGGCCATATTCATAATTGTCCTATTCCTTCTTTCTACCAAACCATTATGTTGGGGTGTGTATGGCGCTGTCACCTCATGAGCAATCCTGCTATCTTGACAAAATTTCTCAAAAGCATAGGACGTGTACTCACCTCGTTGATAACAATTGAAAAACTGTTATTTTTATACTTAAAATTGACTTCAATTACAACCTTTATGACTTAGAAATTAGCTTGAACTCATGATTTTATTGAATTATTGGAAATAACAGAGTTGGACAGGTTTTATGCTTGATTTCCTTGTTTTTGCAGGTTTTTAGATGAAATTGATGAAAGAAGTGAAAAGGGATAAAGATGCAATCAGAAAAGGACACAGAAAGTGCAAAAGAAGAGAAACCGCAAGTACCGCTCAGCGTAAATTACCGCTCAGCAGCACTCGCAAATTACCGTTGAGTGGCACTCGCAAAGAATCGCTGGCACCGCTGAGGGGAGAAAAGTCGCTGAGGGGAAGAAGTGGTCACGCGTGATTACCGCTGAGCGGTATTTACCACTGAGCGGCACTTTTCTGGGCTTGGGCCTACTTTTCTGTATTTTTTAGAATAGTATATAAGGTTTTAGTTAACCCAGGGTTTGTATCTTTGGCTGGAATGAAGCAAAAACGCACTCTTTCACCGCTTGGAGGAAGATTTTGGATGTTAAGGCTCCTTTCTCAACTTTCTAGGGTTCTATCCTTCACTTTTCCATTGCATTTCATCTAGTTTCACCATGAATATGGTGAACTAAACTTATTTTGTTGTTGGGGAATCAATGTAAATCCTTAGAAACTCTCTTGTATGGAATTTGTTTTTCAAGATCATTTTTATGATACATGCTTTCTTTCATTAATAGTTAGGGTGTTTCCTCTTTGCTCAAAGCATGCATTGTTTAACTCATTCGATGTCATGATTATTGGTTTTGTCGATATGGACACATACAGGGAAATCTAGATTTGGGGAATCTCTCCGATCAGTATATTACAAACCTAGACATAGGAGTATTATAGTTGGTTGCCTTTAAGCTTCTGTTCACTATAATGCATGATTAATTGCTAGGGAGACAAGACATTGTAAACTAGTGATTATGATTAGGCTTTCTTCGCCGAGACATTGGGTTTTAAGTAATTTAGAAAGTGGCATTAACATTAATGAAAAGAATGATGAATTCCTAAATACAAGAGAGTGGATAGGATGAAATTGATAAACCCCAACAACAAATTCATCCATATATTTCAATTCACGTGTTTTGTTTCTTCTTGCCCATTGATCATCACATGCATACATATTTACTTTTCAGTCTATTGCATTTGAAACTTACAACAATTTATTCACAAGTTTTAGATAATCAACGAAACACGCAACTGTCTAGGCCGTGAGTCCTTTGGGAGAACGATACTTGGTCTTACCAGGTTTATTACTTGATACGATTCGGTTACACTTGCCGAGGGTTAACAAGTTTTTGACTCCGTTTTCGGGGATCGAAGATTTGTTCATCAAGTTTTTGGCGTCGTTGCAGGGGACTCGTGGTTTAACTAGTCTATTTGTATGATTTTTGATTATTTTTTACTTGTTGTGAATTTTGTTTTCTGTTTTTATTTTCTGTTTATATTTTTCGGTTATTATTTTATTTTATTTTATTTTTCTTTTTATATTTTTCATTTATTATTTTATTTTAGTTTCTGTTTTTATTTTCTATTTTTATTTTTCGGTTTTTATTTTTTATCTTCTTATCTTTTCAATTATATCTTTTGATTATTTCTTCTCTTTTCTATCTTTTTGTGCTAAAAAAATTTTCTAGGGTTTTGTTTCCTTGTCTATGCAGGGTAATATTCGGACTAGAAGCAAAAAGATTTCTGAACCTCTTCTCTAAGGCCTGGACGAAAGTTGAAGGAGGAGGAGAATTCGAACTTCAAGAGAACTATTCCCTTCTCCTGAGAAACTCTTACAACCTTCACCACCAAGGTCTTACCATAGCACTCAAAATATGGTAGAGGAGAATAATGGTAGACGGACTCTTACAGATTACACCACTTTGGTTGGCCCTCAACATTTTAACAGTATAGCAAGGCCGAGGGTCAATGCTGCAGACATGGAAGTGAAACCGGCGTTGATACAGTTGTTGAAAAGCAATCAGTTTAATGGGCTATCACATGAAAGCCCATATGAACATCTCACCACCTTCAATGAAATCTGTAACACTGTGAAGATAAATGGAGTGTCGGATGAAGCAATCAAGCTTATTGGGAGTTTTACAAAATGGGAAGATGTGGTTGCAAAGTTTTTGAATAACTACTTCCCACAATCTAAAGTCAACAAAAGGAAGCAAGAGATTTCTTCTTTCAGACAAGGCATGGAGGAGACATTAGGTCAAGCATGGAACATGTACAAAAGTTTATTGAGAAAGACTCCCATGCATGGTTTTGATGAAGCAGCAGTAATTCTACTTTTCCTTGGAGGTCTTGGTTCACAAACCAAGTTGATGTTAGATGCCTCAGTTGGAGGTAATATTAAATGTAAGACTCCTAAGGAAGCAATAGAATTGATAGAGAACATGGCTGCTAATGACAATGAAATGCATAGTGAAAAAGGAGCTCCTATTCAACAGAAAGGGGTTCTACAATTGCAATCAAATGATGCCTTGCTCGCTCAGAATAAGATTATAACTCAACAGTTGGAGAATCTAACAATGACACTTGCTCAATTGGCGAAGGAATTAAAAAATTTTGCTCAAGTTCAACAACAGATGTGTGAACTATGTGGTGGTGACCATATCAATGGTCAATGTGCTTTTCCAGTGGAGGCCCTAGAAGATGTAAATTTCATGAACAATCAATTTCCATACCGCCAAGGTAATTTCAACCAAGGGTGGAAACCTCACCTAAGCATGGGTCAAGGTCAGGGACAATCTGGACAAGCTAGGCAATCAGGACAATTTAATAGGCCACAACAACAACCATCATTATGGCAACAAATATCTACACTCACTGAAAAACATACAAAGTTGGAAGAAACTCTTAACCAGTTTATGCAGGTAACCATCTCCAATCATAACAGCACTCAAGCATCCATTAGAAATATGGAGATGCAAATCGGACAATTAACTAAGAAGTTGGAAGAAAGGCCTGAAAAGAGTTTTAGGGCTAATACTGAGGTTAACCCTAGAGAAGAGTGTAAAGTTTTAGTGAGTGTAGATGTTGAAAAAGTTGAGTTAGAGAGAGTAAAGGAAAAAGAAGAGAGAGTGGAGAAAAAAGAGGTGGTTGAGAGAGAAGAGAGAAACAAAATTTGTGTGAAGATTGAGAAAGTGAGTAGAAAAACAAAAGAAAAAAAGAGAATAAGAGAAAAGAAAAAGAGGAAAAAGAAAGTGAGAGAAAAGAGAAAGAGGACGACAGGAAGAGAGAGAGAATCATACGAAAAATCCTTTCGTCATCCAAAGAAGTATCATAGGAAGGAAAAGAAATTTAAGTGCTTCATGGAAATCTTTAAGAAATTGGAGATTAAAGTTCTTATGATTGAGACATTGCAACAGGTTCCTGGTTTGATCAAATTTCTGAAGAAGTTCAGTAGAAAGAAGAAGAAAAAGAAGATGGAACTTGAGCTTTATTGGGTCAAGCTAGTGCCGTTAAAAGAGCACTTTTCGGGGAGGCACCCCATTAATTTAAGAACATTATTTTATATTGATATTGGTTCTAATTTTTTTAAAACTTTGGACATTACTTTTATGTTGAAACTTTTTGGGTTAGCATCTACTTATAGATGCTAGGTGGTTAAGTATCTACTGAAGGATACTAGGTTTGTTACACCTACTGATGGGTGTTGATAAGACAAATTTGCACCTACTGATAGGTGTTGGTGGATTTTGGGTCAGGCTCGTGACGTTAAACAAGCGCTACCTGGGAGGCAACCTAGTTGATTTACTATATTTTGTTTGTTTGTTTTGATTTTGCTTTAGTTGCATATGAGATAATGAAGAGGAGGAAGATACAGATGAAAACGCAGGCTGATGAGGATCTGAGATAGCATTTACTAATGGATGCTATCAGCACTAGAGCAGGATCTTTTCTATCCAGTGTTTTAAATTTGTGAACTTATTTACTTTTGTTTTTAGAATAGGATTGATGTACTCAATTTGAAACTTTCTCTGTTATGATGGTTTGCTTGTGACTATTGTGTGATAAGTAATGCTTGATGTGTTTTGATCTTGATTGATGTTGAGAATGTGCACATTATATGCTTATACAGGTAGTTCACAAGCCTTGTGAACAAATGCATGATGTTATGATTGTGATTATGATGCTAAGTAGGATGTGTATGTGGAATGTGAATGAGCTTATATATGAGATTTTGAGCTCTAGAGTTGTTGTTGAATGTTATTACTTTGAAAGCATGAATGACTTTGCCCAGGTTTGCTATGATTGAATCATTTGCTTGTTTGCATCATATGATCAAGGCCATTTATTGGAAACCCTTTTTGTTAGCCAAATGCATGAGTTTAGCCCAATTAAAGAGAACACAATGTGTTATGTCCTTTGAACCCTTAGCCATGAACATAATTTGAAAACCCTTTTGAAAAACTTTACCTTGAGTTAAGATGAAAATATTCTGTGGTATTGATAAATGTTCAAGTTTGGGGTTGTTGGAAAATAGAAAGGGAAAATAAAAAGCATTGAGCTAGAAGTTAAGCATGTGAAAAGCAAAAGAAAAAGAAAAGAAAAGCTCAATGCAAAAGAAAGTTGGGAATAATCAAGAATGGTTGTATTTAGATGATTCTCTTAACTCAAGGGTTTTGTGATCCAGAAAAACCAACTGTTATTGTTAGCCCAGCCACATTATAAGCCATTGAAAAGTCCTTGTGATGATGTTTGCTTGTAAGTGTTTTTGATTATGGTTAAATGAAAGGCAAAGTTGATTCATGTGACATTGTAATAGTAGAGTGAATGAGTGAATATCTCCTATACACTTGTGTGTTTGAGTGAAACACTTTATCTATTGAGGATAGATTCCATGAACACATAAAAACATCTTTGCTTAGTTGATTGATCATTCATGATAATAGCATTTGTTGGATATTATGTGATTGAGTGAATAGTAAAAGCATGTGCACATCTTGATTGAAGTCTTGGTGATGAGCTAAATTGAGTATTTACTTGTCTTGAAAGAAGGATTTTTGAATGTGGTGAATCATTGTATGGATTGGTGGAAGATTGAGTTACATCTTATTTGCTTGAGGACAAGCAAAGTTCTAAGTTTGGGGTTGTGATAGCAGTTGAAAAACTGTTATTTTTATACTTAAAATTGACTTCAATTACAACCTTTATGACTTAGAAATTAGCTTGAACTCATGATTTTATTGAATTATTGGAAATAATAGAGTTGGACAAGTTTTATTCTTGATTTCCTTGTTTTTGAAGGTTTTTAGATGAAATTGATGAAAGAAATGAAAAGGGATAAAGATGGAATCAGAAAAGGACATAGAAAGTGCAAAAGAAGAGAAACCGCAAGTACCGCTCAGCGCAAATTACCGTTGAGCGACACTCGCAAACTACCGCTGAGCGGCACTCGCAAAGAACCGTTGGCACCGTTGAGGGGAAGAAGTGGTCACGCGTTATTACCGCTGAGCGGCACTTTTCTGGGCTTGGGCCTACTTTTTTGTATTTTTTAGAATAGTATATAAGGTTTTAGTTAACCTAGGGTTTGTATCTTTGGCTGGAACGAAGCAAAAACACACTCTTTCACCCCTTGGAGGAAGATTTTGGATGCTAAGGCTCCTTTCTCAACTTTTTAGGGTTCTATCCTTCACTTTTCCATTGTATTTCATCTAGTTTCACCATGAATATGGTGAACTAAACTTATTTTGTTGTTGGGGAATCAATGTAAATCCTTAGAAACTCTCTTGTATGGAATTTGTTCTTCAAGATCATTTTTATGATACATGCTTTCTTTCATTAATAGTTAGGTTTTTTCTATTTGCTCAAACCATGCATTGTTTAACTCATTCGATGTCATGATTATTGGTTTTGTCGATATGGACACATACGAGGAAATCTAGATCTGGGGAATCTCTCCCATCAGTTGTTTAAAAACCTAGACATAGGAGTATGATAGTTGGTTGCCTTTAAGCTTCTGTTCACTATAATGCATGATTAATTGCTAGGGAGACAAGACATTGTAAACTAGTGATTATGATTAGGCTTTCTTCGCCAAGACATCAGGTTTTAAGTAATTTAGAAAGTGGCATTAACATTAATGAAAAGAATGATGAATTCCTAAATACAAGAGAGTGGATAGGATGAAATTGATAAACCCCAACAACATATTCATCCATATATTTCAATTCGCGTGTTTTGTTTTTTCTTGCCCATTGATCATCACATGCATACATATTTACTTTTCAGTCTATTGCATTTGAAACTTACAACAATTTATTCACAAGTTTTAGATAATCAACGAAACACACAACTGTCTAAGCCGTGAGTCCTTTGGGAGAACGATACTTGGTCTTACCAGGTTTATTACTTGATACGATTCGGTTACACTTGTCGAGGGTTAACAAGTTTTTGACTCTGTTTTCGGGGATCGAAGATTTTTTCATCACTCCTCCATGAGTTCTAAGAACTTTAAGCAACCTCTCACTCTCTCTTTCTACACAGACTTTGAATCTTTTAAAAACTTCTACTGCTTCGCTCTTCAATGTTATTTTGTACACCCATACCATTCTACTATACTCATTGTTAAAATAGAATGACTCAATTTCTCACACTAAGAGGGGGTGAATTGGTGAAGTGTAAAAACAAGAGCTTTTACAATATTTTTCACAAAATGTTATGCCTTTACACTTTTCTTGAATGCAAGGTAAATGATTAGCAATGCAGCAAAAACTTAATCAAATATGCAAAGAACTTAATAGAATGAATAAAAAAGAGTAGGGATCAGAAAATTCAAACGCTGTGTTTTTATATTGGTTCGGCCAACCTACATCTAGTGTCCTTCCAACCACAGGAAGCAAATGCACTATAAAGATCAAGGTTTTTATAGAGACCTCACGTCAAAAATATAAAACAACTTTCTAACCCTCTAATCTAATATAGGCAGTAAACAACAAGACCAACAACAAGAACACCCTCTTTTATTGTCTAACCCTTTGAGTCACCCTCAAAGTCAAGAACACCATAGTTCTTCTACCTGTAATCACAACAGGGAAACCAAGCCAATCTTCAAAATATTGCAAATCCTGATCACGTAGTAAACACCCAAATGTACAGATTGATCAGACGTTTGAAACACAACAATTCTTGCTCCTCAACAAATCTCATAATCCTTGATCACCACAGTCAATCTTGATTCTTGGAGCTTTTCCCTTCTCTGTAAGATCACACAACTTTCTGTAAAAATATGAAAGTGTTAGAATCACAAAGTTCTTACAGAATTCAAATCAACGTCAATTTATAGTTAAACACATATCTAACACATTTTAATCGACTTTGCTACTAACGTAATCGAATACACAATTCAGTTATAACAGTTTAGCAGCAATCACAAATTAATTGAATGTACAATTAATGCAATCGACTATCATTTAATGCTTGGTCAACACAATTAAAAATATGATCGTTATGTTAGTTGGGACAAGCATTTAACAGTTTTTTAAAACATCAACCAACTTAGTCGAATTCAAATCACATGCAACCCATTAAGCAACAATACTTAGCATAGTTTTGAAAACTTTTCTTCTTGAAAAATCTCACAGCACACTTAAAAAGATTCTCTGGAAAAACATGAGTTTTAATCGATTCACCCCATAATGTAATCGACTTAAAACTGTTGTTTTGCCACATATTTAAAGTTCAACTAAAGTGCATGTGATTTTCCTTTTCCAAAACCATATGTCATGCATACACATATAAAATCACATATTTAACACAGTGATATGCAATGAACAACACAATTATGTTCTTATATATGCTCATACAAATTTAACACAGTAAAGAATAGCTTATAACATGTAAACACAGAACATGTAACACAGAATATACACGTGTTATTAATTATGTGTTGCCATCATAAAAACACATATTTTTGAGATTGGGTTAAGCAAAACCTGTGCTCCCCCTATCAACAATCTCAGAAATTTCTGTGTTGCTTAACCCAATCTCAGAAGTTGTTGAGATTGTTGATAGGGGGAGCACATGTTTTGCTTAACCCAATCTCAGAAATATATGTGTTTTTGATGATGACAACACATAATTAATAACACATGTATATTATGTGTTACATGTTCTGTGTTTACATGTTATATGTTGTTCTTTACTGTGTTAAATTTGTATGAGCATATATGAGAACATGATTGTGTTGTTCATTTCATATCAGTGTGTTAAATATGTGATTTTATATGTGTATGCATGACATATGTTTTTGGAAAAGGAAAACCACATGCACTTTAGTTGAACTTTAAATATGTGGCAAAACAACAGTTTTAAGTCGATTACATAATGGGGTGAATCGATTAAAACTCGTGTGTTTGCATAGAATCCTTTCAAGTGTGATGTGAGATTTTCAAGAAGAAAAGTTTTCAAAACTGTGCTAAATATTGATGCTTAATTGATTGCATGTGATTTGTATTCGACTAAGTTGGTTGATGTTTTGAAAAACTGTTAAATGCTTGTCACAACTAACATAACGGTCATATTTTTAATTATGTTGCCAAGCATTAAATGATAGTCGATTGCATTAATTGTACATTCAATTAATTGTTGTGATTGCTGCTAAACTGTTATAACTGAATGGTGTATTCGATTATGTTAGTAGGAAAGTCGATTAAAATACGTCTGATATTTGTTTAGCTATAAATTGACGTTGATTTGAATTCTGTAAAAACTTTTGTGATTCTAACACTTTCATATTTTTACAGAAAGTTGTGTGATCTTACAGGGAAGGGAAAAGCTCCAAGAATCAAGAATGACCATGGTGATCAAGGATTTTGAGATTTGTTAAGGAGCACAAATTGTTGTGTTTCAAATGTCTGATCAATCTGCACATTGGGTGTTTACTGTGTCATCATGATTTGTAATCTTTTGAAGATTGACTTGGTTTCCCTGTTGTGATTATAGGAAGAAGAACGACGATGTTCTTAATTTTGAGGGTGCCTCAAAGGGTTATACAGCAGAAGAGGGTGTTCTTGTTGCTGGTCTTGGTTTTTACTGCCTATACTAGATTAAAGGGTTAGAGAGGTGTTTTATATTTTTGACGTGAGGTCTCTATAAAAACCTTGTTGTAAAAATCTTTATCTTTATAGTGCATTTGCTTCCTGTGGTTGGAAGGACACTGGATGTAGGCTTGGCTGAACCAGTATAAAAACACAGCATTTGAATTTTCTGATCCCTACTCTCTTTTATTCATTCGATTAAGTTCTTTGCATATTCGATTAAGTTTTCGCTGCATTGCTAATCATTTACCTTGCGATTCAAGAAAAGTGTAAAGGCATAACATTTTGTGAAAAAGATTTTAAGAGCTTTTGTTTTTACACTTCACCAATTCTCTCTCTCTCTCCCCCCCCCCCCTGGATAAAGGAGACTGGGATGCAACTCTAAACGGTTCATATGAGCCCACTCATATTGTAAATGGAAAAATCGTTTTGATAAAATTTTTAGAGTGGACTCAGGATGAGAACCGTAGAGCGCAGTATGATGTTAAGGCTAGGAATGTGATTGCCTCTACACTAACAATTTATGAATTTTTCAGGATTTCCCAATGCAAGACTGCCAAAGAAATGTGGGAAGTTCTTGAGGTAACGCATGAAGGATAGACGAGGTGAAACGGGCCAAAAAAACACCCTAGTGCAAGAGTATGAATTATTCAGGATGAAAGCTAGTGAGATGATTTATGAAGTGCAGAAAAGATTTATACATATAGTAAATCATCTCATGGCTCTCGGTGTTAAGATGTCGGCAAGTGTACCGAATCGTATAAAGTAATATAAAATGGTAAGACCAAGTATCGTATCCCAGATGACTCACGATACTAAACAGTTGTGTAATTGCTTAACTAATTAAGACTTAAGAACAATTTTTGGGGTTTTGGATGCAAATACAATAAAAATAAACATGAATGCAATTTGATCAATTGAGGCTAAACACTAGAATGAATAGATGAAGTTGATGTTATTGGGGTTTAGATTTCACCTAGTTTACTCTCATACCTACTTCATTTACATGGATCACTTCTAGCCTTTCTTCAAGTCAAATCTCCCATTGTTGTACATTTTTATTTATTTCATTAACAAAAACCATTTATTTATTATAAGAAAAATGTAAAACATCTTCCTTTATTAAACAAAAATATATATTAATAAATAATTTTCAAGAATAGATTTTCGGTTGTGGGTGTTTATCAATTAGTAATATTCAAAATTAATTGTTAAATAAATTGTTAACTTAATAACGCCATAGGATCTTCACAAGTATAAGGAAGGAGACTTCGGGGACTATCTTTTGCCTCGCAATTCCAATACTGATATAATAAAAGATACAATAAAGCTTTCACTTCCTGCACCTCCATAATTTCTTCACGATCCTTCTCAAATTTTTAAAATAAAATTTTGCCATTCAAAAAAAGTGATTTTTTGATTACTTATTTCAAAAACTTTCTCAAATAAACTTTTCGAAATTTATAAAATAATGCTTTTTATAATAAAATTTTCAAAACATAATTTCTAGAACAGAATTTTCAAAACATGAAATACATTTCGAAATAAATCTTCCAAAACGAAATTTCTGAAAAATACATTCAGGAAGAATCCGTACAATGTCTTCCCGAACAACTACATGAATTGAGTTCCAGAAAGCGCTTTCTGAAATTCATAAAATACATTTCGAAAATAATTTTTCAGAACGAGTTTTTTTCTACATTTTTTCCTTTTTTTCTTCCTCTACAACGGCATAGTATGGTACATTAGTAAAGGATGTTTGAGTCTTTTCCTAATAAAAAGGAGATGCAGTTAGTAATTGTAGGGTGCAGGAAGCAGTAACCTGCAATTTATCCTTATTTACAAATCTTGACAAGAAACATAAAAATGTTGATATATATATATATATATATATATCATGCCTTCGTGTCAACTTGCAGTTCAGAAGAATTTTTAAAATCCTCAATGGTACCAATAAAACTCTTATTATTATTGCCTGCCAAATTGTATCAATATAAACAATGTTTTAGTGACCAACTGCAGTTTGGAAAATTAAGAGAATGTCTGAATCCATACTAAATATATGCAATACCAATCTTCCATTATCAACGCAATGCAAAGTAACACGGGAGAGAATGCATACTACCAACATAACATCCATAAGGCTGAAACTTGTGCCATACAATCTCTTATCATCACAACACCATATTCTAAAGGGCGCTGAAAATTTTTTAAAAAATGGCCTAATTGTGTTAAAAATGTTGACAAAATTCAAATGAAATTATAACATGAACAAAAACACTAAACTAAGGTCAAAGCAATATGTTCATATAAACCCACTTGCTACTGCTTACCCTTGCTATGTTCACCAAAGTTATCATTGTAATCTTCACCAAGCAGTGCACTTAGAGCATCTTTTAGATCAGATTGACTAATTCCATAGTCAGTATTATTTCCAAACCAAGCTAAGTCAAATAAAGCATCAGGACGCTGTGAAAAATCAATCTGTTCCGATTTACGTTTCTTTCTGGAACTATTTGGGACACAGGTGAGTGCTTGGAGCTTGTCATCATGATCTGTCAAACAAGGGGGAAAGCCTCGTTAATGAAACAACTTAAATATGATAGCATTCCATGTTTAAGTAATTGGTATGATATGTTATTGTGTTACCTTGAGTGGTTTCAATTGATTGGGGTCCATCTACTGAACTTATAGGAGTGTAGTCAGTCATAACTGAAGCAGCAGATTGACCGAAAGGGGAGTTTAATTCCCCTTGCTCATCCCATTCTGTCTTATAGGGATGATTCAAGGTTGAACTCCCAGCTGCTTCATTGGATGTACCGGTTATCACTGGCAAAAATAAATCAGTATTCGAGTTTTTCATGCTCTTCGAGTTGTAGACTATCGCTTCCAACAAACCACTGCTTTGTGGAGAAATGAGATCTGATGGAATAGACTCAACTGGAGGAGACTGAATCATTGTATCTACAGACTCAAGTGATGGAAGTGGGGACCCATGTGTGATCCAACTACCATGTTGAGTTTCTGTATATTGGAGTGAAGGGAGCTCCAACTTCCTAGCCCCAAAAAAGGGCACGGAAGAAGAAACATTGCCATTTAACATGGCATGGCTGCCGTTTATGTTACCACCATGAAACTGATTACTGCTGCTAAGAACAGGATCAAAAGGACGATAGAACCTAGGATGGTCGTAAGTTTTCTCACCAGTATAATTGCCATACTGATCAAATAGTGGGAGAGCATTACTTGTACAACTAGCAAAACTATTGTATAGAGTTTCTGACTCCCGACGACGTTTTGAAGGATAAATTGTTGGGAACAAATAAGATGAATCTGAACTTTGCTCAAACAAGTTTTCAGGCATATCAAAAATTCCTGGTACTTGTGATGAATCATGATGAAATTTGAAAGTCTTCAAATCCATATCTGGTATACCAAATTTGTCCGTTTGTGATAGATTATCATGCTGGGATGCTTCAATATTCAAGGGATCGATATTTTTACTTTCTTGATTTCCATTAAGTATCCGCTCACATATTTCAGGAGGGTAGATTGGTAAGCCGGCTCGTTGCATTCTTTTGATTCTTGTGTTCCAGTAGTTCTTGATTTCATTATCAGTACGTCCAGGCAACTGAAACAGACAAAAGCAGTAAACACGTTTAATTATCAAAAAATAGAAAATGCAAAATTCCATTGGTCTCAATGAGAAAGAAACCAAGGCAATGTCATAAGAGTATAATAGTCGCTATGCAATTGGTACTCTCCCTCTCATTTTTCACTTCTACCCTTTTACGATTTGTACATGCAATTGGTACTCTCCCTCCCATTTTTCACTTCTACCCTTTTACGATTTGTACATATGTATGTGTGTGCAACCTCACCTTTGAATGTGACAAAAAGCTTGCCTAGGTTGATGCCCAAAAGATTCTCACACTGGCTTTGTTCATCCTAGGTTGATGCCAGCCATTATCAGGCATGAGCTTCAGTAGACAATTTTGTTTATTCTCCTCGGATAGAGAAATAAGGTTTTCAACTAGGTAAAATATTGTGTGGTCTGTTTCAGCAATAATGCTACACCATCATGTACATAATGGTACATAGTAGTCATCTGCATAATCCAGTAGGTAGGAAACTTATCTACTGTTTTTCTTTTTATATCTATACATTTTCATCATTCATATTCCTTTGTGATTATTTCTTTCCTCCTTATATCCCGTCATCAAAAGTTTTAGGGACAAAGAGAAGACAAACTAAGTACATTCTGCATGAAAAAGTGTTTTCTTACTTGGTCAATAATTAGATGCAAAATATTCTCTGTTTAACCTCTTACACAGGAGAGACACTGAAACTGACCATCAAAAATGCAAACATCATAATTTTTGCAACGTTTTACCCCAAGACATACTGTCCAACAAAAACAAAACCACATACCCATAAAATAAATGCTATGTATAGGGTAGTGTACCGACCTGCAAGCCATAGATGCCAACCTTCAATTTTGGAGTAAACATGCTTCACAGATTATAATCAACCTATATTAACTCATCTCAGAAACAAGTTAAAAATGTATGCACTAAACATGTTTTATGTTTTCAGACTCCTTATAGCTTTCATAACTAAAATCCGTGAAAGCTTTTAATTGTTACTTAGTGATTGAAGTTGAGAGAAGGAAACAAAGGTTCTTCAACCCAATCAAAGAATAACCTAGTTTTACTATCAAATAATTTTTTATACATCGCATTAATATAACCAACAGAATATTACAACCTTACGAGTTCATGATAAGAAATATCGGTACAACAAAAAGTGGTGATATGTAGTACAACTAGAAGTTATCCATTAAAATGGCATCACACTATAACTCTAAATGTTACCGGAAAATAATGTCAAAAAGTATTGAAATGTTATATGTTATTATTAGATTGCAATGATACTACTACAACAAATTCATCAAACAAGAGAAAAACTATAGATTTGCAAGCATCAATAAGAATGAATAAAAACTATCCAGGGAGGGGGAACCATGCAAGAATGATGAACCATGATAACAGTTAAACATACAATGCTTAACTAGAAGGGTTTGAAACACAGATTCTGAATCTGAAAAAATCTAGGGAGAGGACACCACGCATGAAGAAATCATGATAGCAATAATACAAACTCAGTTCTCTAATTTCTGATACCAAACACATCCAAAATCCAGAGAATAATGTATATCTGTCATTGAGTCATGACCCTCCCATATTTATTCTTATGTTTATCTTATATTTTATTAAAATTGCATTGTCCATCCCAGAAAATCATCTTTAGAGTATTAAGTCCCTCCTTGCCATAAATCAAAGATATAATAAGACATATGATTAAGTGGGATGAGCTTCTTGAATAACTTGCTTCACAATAAAATGACAAAACACTGAAAGGAAGTGACAGCTCTACAAACCTCAGAAGCCATCCGAGCCCATTTGTTTCCCAGTTTTGCGTGGAGCTCAAGGATTCGGTTCTCTTCCTCTTGGGTAAATGCACCCTTTTTCAGATCCGGTCTCAAGTGATTCGCCCACCGTAGACGGCAACTTTTCCCACAACGGGCAAGTCCTGAATACTTTTGGACTGCATTCCAATTGCCTTGTCCATGCTTACTAACATATTCTACTAAAATTGCATCCTCTCCTGCAGTCCAGGGGCCTTTCTTTAGAGGAACTTCTCCTCCCGTGTTACCTCCAACACCAGCTTCTTCATCCAATGATGATGACCGATAACCTCTATATATCTTCTGATCATCACCCCCACTAGTCACGCTACTCATAGTTGTTAATATGCCTGAAAGAGTAGAGAGGAGTATACAAATTTTAGTGGAAAGGGTGAAAAGCTACAACCTAGCATCTCTAAAGCTCAAGAAATTAGTAGCAAGGTTTAGATTCTAGTTTTTAGCTTTGCATATAATATTATATTTAATAAAAACATTTGTAAAGTTCCAAAATCCAAACAGACATAGTGATCAATCAATTCAAGGATCAAAATCAAGGATCAAAATCAAGGAAAGCCAATACTTCCGTAGTATCCATAACTTTCAAGAATTAAACCAGGAAGAAAAATAATAAAGGCAACTATGACCCTAGTTTCAAAACCCACGAAGAAACTTAAACCAAAACCCAATGATATATAAAATTTTCCAGCACCAAAAGTAGCCAGTACATAAAAAAACCTATGAACATGGAAAATAAAATATGATTAAACAAAATCTGTCCATATATACGAAAACTATTGTTGTAAAAATCAAGCAGATAAGTATAATTAATCAATCGTTTGAGTACCTAGAACAATCATAGCAAACAAAAGTCGCAATTGATTCATCTTTTGTCAATTTTAGAACATATAAGTCCAATTAATAATTGACTATGCAAGACAAAGATGAAACCCATGGTCCCTGTCATTTATGGTAATAGTTCAGCCTGTATCAGTCATGCACGAGAGAATTGAATATGGAACAGAACATAGCATAAAAATGTCATTTTTTTACAAGATACACGCATGGAGATTCACCTGACTAAAATGATTTCCAAGTCAAACGAACCCGAAATCTATAACGAGCCAAAATTTATCAGCGATGCTCCTTGAAATTAAGAGATTGAGGTAAGAACACCACTGGAAATGGAAAATAGAAAAAGAATAACCCTTCAAAGTAGGACTTCTTTTGTTTTTATGCTCAAAAACAGATCAATCCTCGCTGAAGAAATAATGAATCTTGGAGAAAGCAACAAGAAGATCTGGAATCCCAACCCGCAGCTACTCCTGAGACAGAATCACATTCTTGAATCCAACACTGAACACAGCCACACCCCATTATCCCCCAAAACAAAGAAAGAAGAAAAATTTACATACTTGTGAGAAAACCCCGCAACTAGTGATCCCAAATCGAATATTGGGATTACAAAAGAGAAAAAATAAGGGAAGAAAAGAAAAGCCCAGAGATTTTAGAAATGACATAAAATTGAAATTGAAAGTATTTGATTAATAGAAACCAAAGGAAAAGTACAAGTACAGATCCACATGCAAAGGCAAGAAAAGATTGAGTTTGAAGAGAAAGAAGGAGAGAGAAAAGAGTTTGATCAGTACATTGAGCTTATGCACACTAGTGAAAGCTTATTTTTTTTTTTTCACACAATGTGCAATGCTTCATTTTATATATTGAGAAATGCTTATATTTTACACATTTGGAAATTATTTTCTTTTATATATTAGGAAATGGTTATTATTCGTATAAATATCACTTATGACCATTTTACTTAAGGTGATCAAAACGAAGAATTTATATAATATGCTAACACAATGAACATTTTACTTTAGATAATAAAAGTTATAGAAACCAAGATCTTATAAACCAAATTTAAAATATGTTATTATTTTAAAAAAATAAAAACTATAGTTGAAAATGAACCTAATTTTTAGGATTTCAAATGGCATCCCCTGAGAAAAACAAGGAGATAAAATAGATGGGATGAAATGACCAGTATCTTTTATATATATATATATATAATCAACCTATTATGTGTCCTACTTTTCAGGAAGTCAATTATATTCTCATTTGATTGAGTCAAAATTACTTCCCTCTCTCTGGTTGCAACGTTTAATTGGATTGCTAACACGAGTGAAAAGAAACTCAAGAGAAGGCTCATGAGAGATTATATATATATATATATATATATATATATATATATATATATATATATATATATATATATATATATATATATGTGTGTGTGTGTGTGTGAGAGAGAGAGTGAGAGAGAGAAGAGAGAGAAGGTTAGATAAGAGAGAGTAATTAGATTATGGGGTTTATTTTATTTTTTTTATTTTATAACCTCAAATTTGTTGGTAACTATAGTTTCTGAAATAGAACAAAAATAATCAAGGTAGATGTGAGCAACTCTTTATCTAGTCTGTTTACTTTAATAAATAAGAGAAATATAAAGTAAATGAAAATAAAAGAAAAAGAAAAAAAAAATTAAAGATGGTTAATTAAAGAGAGATGTGGATAGAATAAGGAGATATAGGAGTAAAAATAATAGACCATAAATAATAAAATGCCTCTCATGATTTATTTATTTTTTTCTCTCACATAAAAGAATCTGAATTATTGGTATCCTATTTTCTCTCCTTATTTTCGGGTAACTAAACAAAAATCTTAATGAGGATTAAAATCTTGGATAATTAAATATACATAACTAACTCATTTTAATTGTTCTTGATAGCAAAGAAACAAATATGACCAATCAAATCTAGTCCAATAAATTCTCCATTAAAAAAAAATTATTTATATGTTTTTCTCTGAAGTCTTTCTCAATTTTGAAATAAAATTAAGCATGTCATTACTCTTTGGCAATACGAAGAAATACAAAATAATGATGTAAAAAATGCAGTCTCCTATGTCTACAGCACCAATGAACATAGAAGTATTAAGAAAAATATTAACATCATTTTCCAACAAAGGTATATTACAAACCACCATCCAACATGAAATAGGAAAAATGAAATGTCAAACCACCACTCTCTTATCATTATGAATTCAAACGTGCTTTTGCTTTTAGTTTTTTACTATTAACATGATAGATTCAGCTTTTTGAATATAATAGTTTTTTCATCAAATGTTTAAATTTGATTCTAACTATTCGTGTATCCGAGTCATTATCGTAACTTATCATTAGTATTTTTTTTTTGGCTCATCTCTTCATGAAAATATTTTACACATATGTAGCATGCTTCTAATTAAAATAAAACCATATATGTATATATTTTTATTATTATAATAAAAGAAAAAAGATATTGATATTTTATTTTATTTTCGAATATATTTTGATAAGACATATTGATATGTAAAAATATCTTGATAATTGAACTTATGCATATATGTTTCAATTGAAATATGAAGTAATGTGATAAAAGTTTTTGTTTTTATATTCATGAAACCATATATGCATAGTTTGTCTTATTTTCTACTTATGTATTGAGATTAATTAATTGAAACAACATGTCTCATAAGTGATATCTGTAAATTAATTTATTTTAAAATATAAGAAAAGATTGTTTTGGAAAACATAAACACTACTTGTGAGTGTTATTGTTATTATAAACACTATTCCTATTTTAAATGGCTCAAACTTCAAGTTTTGGAAAAATAATTAATGTCTTGATAGTTTTGGGAATAATGGATTTTGAATTTATGTTAAAGATAGACTCACCTCCACTTCTTACGTATAAGAATACCCCTAAAAATAATAAGAGAGAATTGGTATATGAGAAGTTAATTCGCATGAGTCTAATTATCATGAAAAAAATCCATTCTAGAAGCATTTAAGGATACAAATTCTAAAAACATAAATATATAAAGGATTTCCTTGTAGAAATTGGAAAGAGGTTTGTTAAGAATGAAAAGCCCGATATATGTACTTTCTTGACAAACCTAATTTCCAAGAAATGTACGGGTAAAGCCAACATGAGAGAGTAGATCACAAAGATGTCACACATTGCTTCAAAAAATAAGTGCACTTAAATTAAAACACTCTTAAGAACTTGTTAATTCATTTAGTCTTAATTTATCTTTTCAGCACAATTAGGTGAGTTTAAGGTGAGTTATAATTGCCAAAAGAGAGACTTGGTCTCTAAACAAGCTCATCTCACATTATGTTTAGGAAGAGGAAAAATTGAAGCAAGATGAGACAAAAAAGGGTCTTTTTGCATGTACTTTAATAGATAAGGATAAAGGACTAAAAGGGAAAAAGGGTAAAGAAATTGTCGTTGCACCTTAAAGGAAATAACTAAAGGAAGCAAATAATGTAAAGGTAATGGTTATTTCTTTTATGGAGTTGTAGGGTATGTGAAGAAGCCTTGCAATAATTATCATGCATGGCATGCTAAGAAAGGTATGCTTCTAAATTTGGTTTGTTTTGAAGTTAATTTAACTCACTACAAGAAAAGTCGCAGTTACATACGATCAAAATTCGTATATAACCTCCAAAATTCGTATATAAAATAATATTACATACAGATTATATATAGATAAAAATCCGTATATAAAAATGGTGTAGATAAGTTATATACGGATATATCCGTATATAATTTATATACGGAAAAATCTGTATATAATTTACATACGTAAAATCCGTATATAAAATCTGTATATAATTATATACGAAAAAATCCGTATATAATTTATGATTTTATAAAAAAAAAGTGATTCTGCATCTGCGTTTAATAGTTATGAGTTTCTATAGCTGATAAAAGTCAACATAACTAACAAATTGCCAAAAATCATCTAATATAAATAAACATTTACAACTATCATCTAATATAAATAAACATTTACAACTATTTAATAGAAGATATAATTCACTGAAAACTTTCAACATTTATAAAAAATAAGACATATGTTTCGAGCTAAATGCTTTCTGTATCTAAGAAAAGACAATGCAAAAGTAAAAAAATTGGACAAGAAAATATATAAGGATCCTATACTTGAATGAATAAATAAAATATTTGTCCAAAATGGTAAAATATCAAAGTCTAAATGCAGATAAAGGTGTTTACAACAACTACAATATCTTCTCTAAATAGAAAAAGATGTCGCCTTGCACTATTCTTTTCAAAACAAGATGTCTAGCCCATTGCTCTGTTTCCCATAATGTGAAATGTTATAGGGCAAAAAGCTATCACCGTGTCAATAGTTGTCAAAGCAACAACCTTCAACTGCTCTAATACTATCACTTTGTCCCGACCTACAATAATAAGGAAAAAAAGAAATACAATTAATATTTAAGAAATTAATTAAAAGATTCTACACTTAACTCATTAAATTAATAGAAATTTATTATGTCACTTTTTGTATGAGTCTATACATCAGTTTATAAGTTTACATAACTTTTCTCTTTACTGATATATTAACTTACCAAATAAGTCTATATATAAGTTGATTTTTATTTGTGAGGAAGACTTTTTTTCTTATTTTCTTTTCTTTAGAGTTTTTATCTAAACATTTATGAAAAAGATGTCAACTAATTAATAACAATTGAATCCAAATTTGCAACAAGATTATACTAAAATCACAAGGTATGATAGTGCATAATATTAGTTCAAACCTCTTGGTACATTCACACGTTCATACATCCAAATATAATTAATTTTGCAGCAATCCAGTTAATACTTTTAATATAATACTAATAATCCCAAAGGAAAAAGTTTATTACAAACTATCTAATATATATATATATATATATATATATATATATATATATATATATATATATATATATATATATATATATATATATATATATATATATATATATATATATATATATATTATAATATTTTATACCCAAAATCTCAAACGAAAACTTATCTTAGCTTGCTATATAATATATAACGTAATAAATGTAATATATATAACAATATATCAATTATGACTAACATCCCATACAATAAATATATATGCCCTGCATCACACTATACAAATATATATTAAACAAGATTTTAACCAACTAATACAATAAAATATTTCTGTAGCATTTGAATCAACACAACAAACAATTTTTTGCAGCATTTTATATCCAAACAGCAGCATTTTTATACCCAAACAGAAAATAATTTTCTGCAGCATTTGAATCAAAACAGTTTTTAGCAGATTTTTATTCTGAAAGAACAACAGTTTATGCAGAATTCTGAGATAGTATACATAGCAATATCAAGGCACAATACTTACATAAATCAGTCATCAATTACTCCAACCCAGATCAACGTAGCTCATCGGTTTGGTGGAAATCCCCAGTCTAACTAATTCAGATCAAATATATACACGTTCATACACTCCTTTATTCTTGACATATAACCATCCCATAAAGAAAACCGATTATAATATTTCATTCCCAAAATAGAGCATACATCATATACTTACTTATTCATACTCATACATGTCACTAACTGCAGCCCAAGCAAAGATAACAACACCCATACACATCTATTTCTCAGAATAAATACATTCATACACTTATTTCAGTTATTATCAACAATATTATAAAATTTCCAGAATCCAAAGACACCATTACAATTCATAGAACAACAAGATACAAGATCAAAAGCAATTTAACTCTCCCATACCTTGGCCTTTGTTTTCTTTTCCTATTTTCGTTAGCTCTTGAGACTCTTTTTCTCTCTTTCCTTTATGTGATTCCCACTTCTTCTCCCACTCATTCCCTTCTTAACTCTGCTAATTTCGTTTCTCTCCGGACATAATTGCTTCCTCTCACGTCCCATTGCACAATGGATTCCAGGATTTGATGGCTTTTAGGCGAGGAAGAAGAAATGAGAAGAGAGAATAAGAAAAAGGAAAAGAGGAACACTCAACTTTGAAACCTAAACACAGAACTTGAGATTCAAGAATGAACAATCTCATATTAGCTCTCTTAGACATTTAAACAAACGGTTTATGAACAAAATCACAAAATAGAACTCAAGACAGTAATGAACGAAAATAAAATGCAGGAACGATTGGGGAAAAACTCTAAAAGGGAGAACGAACCCTAATCTAGACCGAAAGAACCCTAAAAATGGGGAGAAACTCAATATGAACCGATTAATCAGTTCAAACGCAAGATTGATCGGTACAAAAGTGTTTAAACGCCGCAAATGCAGGTTTAATCGATGGAAATCGAAGAACAAACGGTAGAAAGGGTTTTAATCAGTAGAAAAGTGTTTTTAATCGGTTAAAAATGAAGGAAAAGTAAAGAGGAGGACAAAACCCTAGGATTCAGAAGTGGTTATGTATATGAAAGTGAAAATAAAAGGAAGAAATGAAGATTTATGAGGATGAAGTGATTCTGTGATGAACAAACCTGTGGATGGTTGAGAGGCGCTCTCGAGAGAAAACAAAGAAGATGCGAGGCAGGGAATGAAATGAAATGTGGTTGAACGAAGAGGTGAAAATACGCATGGTTGAAGATGCACGAATGAAAACGTGGCTTGCGAGCGAGAAGGTGTAAAGTAGCTGCCTCTTATACTAGGTTAATTAATTTTTTAATTTATTATTATTATTTATTTATAATCCGTATATAATATCTGTATATAACAAAATTTTTATCTACGAATTAAGATCCGTATATAATAATCCGTATGTAAATAACATTTTTCTTGTAGTGACTTTTGTACCTAGACACACATGGAGGATTGATTATATTACAATAAATCATCCTAATGTATCTATGCATAATTGTTTAAGTTGTTAGAAACCATGTGATAGTGAAAAATGCATTTATATAAGCAATTGGAAAATTTAGATCATTACTAAAGACTGGATTTTATGTAGATCTAAATGAAACCTTTATTTTACCGTCTTTTAGACAAAACTTGATTTATATTTCTTTTTTGGAAATATTTGGTTATTGTTGTTCATTTAATAATGAAAAAAATATAGTTTGTTTCAAAATTAGTTGATTATGATTTTTTATCAAGTTATGATAATGTTTATTCAATTGACACAGTTGCTTCATTTAATGAATCTTTACAATTAAGTGCTCATAGCATAAAGAGAAAATTAACCAACAAGAATTTATTACACTGTGGCACAAATGATTAAGTCATATCGCTAAATGAAGAATAGAAAGGATTATGTTTGATGAAACTTCAAACCCTTTGGATTCTACAAATTATATTTGTATCAATTGTATTAAAGGTAAGTAAACCAACAAAAGGAGATTTGAGACCAACAAAAGGAGATTTGAGGCCAACAAGACTTTCGATGTGTTAGAACTAATATATACAAATATTTGTGGACCTTTTTCTACAGTTGCACGTAATGGTCAATAATATTTTATAACGTTTATAGATGATTTTTCGAGATATGGTTACATATATCTCATTCATAAAAAGACAAAGTCTTTAGACATGTTGATAGGTTGTCATTGAAGCTATCAAATTAGTACTACTTTTCAAGGCAACTTCAGTATTGCCAAGTAGTATCTAAGAAAGTAGATAGGGCTAAAGTAACCCTAAGTCGTCTCCCAACGAACACGGAATTGCTTTTGAATATCTATGACTCTTACGAATTCTATGTAATGCTTATGAATAAAAGTAATGGTTGAAGAGTGTTTAAAGAATAAATGCGAAACTTAAAGACAGTTACGATGAAATAGGCTAATTCCACTGCTTTTCCAAGATAGATTCATCATCGGTTATTCACAGATAATTGTTCAATTGATTATTGTTTAAGTTTCAAATTAATTAAAGTACATTCTTAATTAATTTGAGGACGATCATGCATTTAACCAAAGTAAATTCTCAATTGTAAAGTCCAAAAAAAAATGTTATCTATTGTAATAAATAATATCTATTACTTTTTTTGTAGTAATAATTTTAAAGGTAGAAAATATAATTAATAATAAAACTTGATAAGAAAAATTAACAATTTAAGATAAAGGATTGGAGTAATTTTTTAGGGTTTAAAAAAAATGAATAGTAAAAAGTGAATAGTAAAAAAAATAAATAAATTGTGGAAGAGATAAACACTCCACGTAGAATTGAATCATCAGAGATAAGAATTTAGCAAATGGTGATTAAAATAATATTTTTGAATAGTAAAAATGAATAGTAAAAAATGAATAGTAAAAATGAATAGTAAAATTTTTTGGCTATAAATAGCAAGGGAGGGAAGGCTGAAACTTGCACCAAAATTCTAGAAAAATTTGTGAGAGAAGAGAGTTGGAGGAAATTCTAGTTGTAGAGGGGAAATTCTAGAAGTTTTCGGAGAACGATTTCAGAGGAGGAGATTAAGTCTGGAATAGAGGTAAGGGGAGCTAACCTTGAGTATTTCGTTTTGTATTATCTTGAGTCTTGAATATGCAATATTTTGCTTTTGTCTGATCTTAAATCTTGAATATGAAGTATTTTGTTTCTGTATGATCTTGAATTTTGAATGAAAACATGCTTCTGTGTTTAGATCCAAGTGTGATAGTTGTAAAATGTGATGTTGATTATGTTATGCCATTTGTATATTATTAGTTGTTTATTTTTGTATTTTTGGATGGATTAGAAGTTGTCTAACCGGCTCTGCCAGATTCAACTTCTTGTATTCGCCATACCTTTTATTGTTTTCTTATTTATTTATATTGTATTTTTGGAAGGATGAGAAGTTGTCTAACTGGCTCTGCCAGATTCAACTTCTTGTTTCCCCAGAACTTTTATTGTTTTATCTATTTTCAGTACATCTTTTTGGAAGGACGAGAAGTTGTCTAACCGGCTCTGTCAGATTCAACTTCTTGTTTCCCCAAAACTTTTACTGTTCTATTTAATTTTTATTGCATCTTCTTGGAAGGATTAGAAGTTGTCTAACCGGCTCTACCAGATTCAACTTCTTGTTCCCCAAGAATTTTATATATTAAGATTATTTTAATGATTGTCAAACATTTGATTCTTCTCCGGTGACCATTTATAGTAATATTTTATTATTGTTATTTTGTTTGTAATATATTTATCTTATATGATTTCTGAGATGAATGTATTTTATGATGTTGATATGAAATTATGCATCTGAACATGATATGAGTATTATGGGGAGATTTTGTAAGGGTATAATATGAGTTGAGGAATATGAGCATGATATGAGTCTAATGGAGAGATTCTGTAATGATATGGTATTAATGTATATGTTGATGTGGAGGGTCCTGTAGTCGGAGGTTATCATGATACTCTAATAATCATTCAGTCTCAAGTAGAGAAGGATGAATTATGTGGTGAGAGGGGCAGGAGATCCTGGTCTATGTGCTGGTTTTGGACATAGTGTTGAGGATTAACCTTGTGAATGGTATGGAGTATTTTGGAAGTATATTTGTAAGAAAAAGTAGAAGTCATCACAAGTGCATAACCTCCCGCGACCACTCATCAACATATCATTCGAATGAGTGTCTATTGGGTATTGTGGTGTCTATTGGGTATTGTGGTGTTTATTGGGTATTGTGGGACGAGTGTCTAATAGGAATTGTGGTATGATGGTATGAGGATGTCTGACATAAATATTATATGATGTTTATATCAAAGCAATTATGCATGTTTTATAAATGATGTGTTGCATGTTAGCTCACCCTTACTTGTTTGTTTGTGCCGGAAAATCTTATTTTTGCGATGATCGTATAACGTTTATGTTATACGGGAGCAGATGCCGAAACGACATCCGAACCAATACAAGTGAAGGAGGAAGCAGCAGAAAAATGAAGAGTAGTTTAAAGAAATAAATAAATAAATTTAGGAGTGTTGTAATGATGTTTTAAAAAAAATAATAATGTATTTCTAGTGTGAACTATGATACTCCTAAATGGATGATTGTAATATTGTACGATGTTTTTATTATTAATGAAATAATTTGTGTGTGAGATGTTTAAGAAATGTTTTTTTTGGGGTGTTACATTTAGTGGTATCAAAGCGGTTCGTCCTTAAGACGACCTAAGAGTTGTGGATTTATCCTACAAACTCATATTATAAATCATAATAACAATAATTATCTGTGTGAACAAAGAGAAATGGCACGTAGACAACCCAACCGTGAAACCCCTGAGATGCCTAGCTTGGCAAGAGCTTTGGAGGCTATCGCATCTACTCTTCAACAACAGGGCGCTGCTTTAGTGCAACAGCACGAAACAGCTCTACAACAATTAGAAGCGGCTAGGCTAAATTCTGAAGCCAGCCAAAGAGAACATGTGGAAGCCTTAAGGCAACTATCTGAGAATGGCACGTCTGTAGAAGCTCAAAGGATTCGGGAATGGACCTTAGAAAACTTTCTACAACACCGTCCACCTACTTTTAATGGGAGAACAAGTCCGAATGAGGCTGATCTATGGATAAGAAATATGGAAAAGATTTTTTATGCGAAAAATTGCTCATCGGAAACTAGGTTGGCATATTCCGAGTATCAGCTATTCGGGGAAGCAATACACTGGTGGGACAACATGAAGCTAGTATTACTGGTGAGATTATTAGCTGCGAAGTTTTTAAGAATAAGTTTTACACTGAGTACTTTCCGGACAGTGTAAGACATGCAAAAGAGGTGGAATTCTTGAAACTCGTGCAAGGTGACAAGTCGGTAGCTGAGTATGCAGACAAGTTCAAACAGTTGGGATGTTTTTACACCCAACCATCAAATGAAGAATGGAGGTGTAGAAAATTTAAAAATGGATTGAGAGCAGACATACAACTAGCCTTGAACCCTTTAGCTATTAAAGAGTTTTCTGCTTTAGTTGAAGATGCCAAAGTTGCGGAAAGGTTAAGGAGGGAGATGGAAGTTCAACAGAAGTTACAAAGGGTGGGAGGACCATCTGAGTCACGAGTTGGACAACATGTAAGGAATCGACCTTATGACAGACCACAACCTCATAGGAATTCTCATCAGCAACAACAACAGCAGAGAATAATCCAATGTTTCGTTTGCGGAGGACCTCATCTGAAGAGCGTCTGTCCACAAGTTAATGTGCGCAACAAATGTTTTCTTTGCGGAGGTGAAGGACATTTTGCTAGAGATTGTCCCTCTAAAAGAAGAGAAACGACTCAACCTCAACAACCGCCTCAACAGGGAAGGATTGACAATAGGCCACAAGCGACTGGAAGAGTCTATGCTTTAACGGGAGCAAAAGCTGCCAAATCAGGTACCCTCATCATTGGATGTTGTAATATAGCTGGTAGAGACTTGAATGTGTTGTTTGATTCTGGAGCGACACACTCCTTTTTATCTGAAACTCTTATTCAAGAGTTGAACCTACCCATAAACGAGCTGCAGTATGATCTTATAGTATCTACACCGACCTCTAAATTGATAAAAACATCGAGGATGTGTCCTCAATGTCCAATCATTGTAGAAGGACGTAGGTTCAAAGTACATCTTATATCTTTACCTTTACAAGGTTTAGATGTAATTTTAGGAATGGATTGGTTATCTACCAATTGTATCCTTATAGACTGTAACAAGAAGGAGTTGATTTTCCCTGATCTTGAAGAAGCGGAGCTATTGTCATTACATCAAGTGTTGAAGGAAGTAAAAGAAGGATCTCTGTGTTTCATTATCTTGACTCATGTGGAAATTGAGAAAAATAAACAAAATCTTGATATTCCCATAGTCAATGAGTTTAGTGATGTATTTCCAGAAGAAATACCAGGATTGCCACCTCAACGAGAAGTAGAATTTTCCATCGATTTAATACATGGAGCTGGACCCGTATCGATATCTCCATATTGAATGGCCCCAGCAGAGTTGGCAGAACTAAAGAAGCAAATTGAAGAGCTATTGGAAAAACAATTCATCCGACCAAGCGTATCACCATGGGGGGCACCGGTACTGCTGGTGAAGAAGAAAGATGGTAGCTCTAGACTGTGTGTCGACTACAGGCAGTTAAACAAGCTAACCATCAAGAATAAGTATCCTTTGCCTAGGATTGACGATTTGATGGATCAGTTGCATGGAGCTCAAGTATTTTCAAAGATAGACCTAAGGTCTGGATATCATCAAATTTTGGTTAAAGCTGAAGATGTACAGAAGAATGCTTTTAGATCAAGATACGGGCATTACGAGTATGTAGTTATGCCATTCGGGGTAACTAATGCTCCAGCTTTGTTCATGGATTACATGAACAGAATCTTTCAACCCTTCTTAGATAAGTTTGTCGTAGTCTTTATAGATGACATACTTATTTATTCCAAAAGTCGAGAAGAACATGAGGGGCATCTAAGAATTGTGCTTGAGATCTTGAGAGAAAAGAAATTATATGCAAAGTTGTCAAAGTGTGAATTCTGGATGCAGAAGGTACAATTCTTGGGACATGTTATATCAGCTCAAGGCATAGCAGTAGATCCAACCAAGGTGGAAGCAGTGCTACGATGGGAGAGACCAAAGATTATGACGGAAATCCGGAGCTTTGTGGGCTTAGCTGGATACTATAGAAAATTTATAGAAGGTTTTTCTAAAATGGTAGCGCCTTTAACACAGCTAACTCGCAAAGATCAACCGTTTGTTTGGACAGATAAGTGTGAGAAAAGCTTCCTAGAATTGAAGCACAGGTTGACAAGTGCACCAATATTGATTATTCCAAATCCAAGTAAGTCTTTTGAGATTTACTGTGATGCTTCACATCAGGGGTTAGGATGTGTGCTCATGCAAGAAAGAAGAGTGGTGGCATACGCTTCAAGACAATTAAAGACTCATGAGAAGAACTATCCTACTCATGATTTGGAATTGGCAGCGGTGGTATTTTCCTTGAAGATTTGGCGGCACTATCTCTATGGAGCTCAATTTCAAGTATTCAACGATCACAAAAGCTAAATATGAGGCAAAGACGGTGGATGGAATTCTTGAAGGATTATGATTTCGAACTTCTATATCATCCAGGAAAAGCAAACGTGGTAGCCGATGCTTTGAGTAGAAAGGCAATTCATGTTTCTCATATGATGATCAAAGAACAAGAGTTGGTGGAGAAGTTCAGAGATCTGAAGTTACAGATGGAGTTTGGAGAAGATTTCATTAGATGTAGTAGTCTGACTATATCTAGCGATTTTCTCATTTTAATTAAAGAGAAGCAGTTGTTGGATCTCGGCTTGAAAAAGATAACAAAAATGATTGGTACAGATAAGGCTAAAGAATTTAGGTTAGGATCTGATGATGTATTAAGATTTAGAAGTAGAATATGTGTACCAAACAATGTAGAGATAAAAAGACTAATCTTTGAAGAAGGACACAAAAGTCGTTTTAGCATACATCCCGGTATGACTAAAATGTATCATGATCTGAAGGAGTCCTTTTGGTGGCCAGGAATGAAGAAGGAAGTAGCACAATTTGTAGCGGCTTATTTAATTTGTCAGAAGGAAAAGGTGGAACATCAGAGACCTGGAGGATTGCTACAACAATTAGACATACCAGAATGGAAATGGGATAACATTGCCATGGATTTCGTCACTCATTTACCACGGACACTGAGAGGTAATGATTCTATCTGGATCATCATTGACCGATTGACGAAAACTGCTCACTTTTTAGCAATAAATCTGAGAATGTCAATGGCTAAGTTGGCACAACTGTACATAAAAGAGATAGTAAGATTGCACGGCATCCCTTCAAGCATTGTGTCAGATCGAGACCCAAGATTCACTTCTAGATTCTGGCAAACTCTACAGGAAACTATGGGCAGCAAGTTACGAATGAGTTTTGCGTATCATCCTCAAACCGATGGACAATCTGAAAGAACCATTCAATCGTTAGAAGACCTACTCAGAACGTGTGTATTGGATCATCTGGGTAGTTGGGATGAAGTACTTCCTCTAGTGGAATTCACCTACAATAATAGCTTTCATGCTAGTATTGGAATGGCACCTTACGAGGCTTTGTATGGAAGACGATGTCGAACTCCTTTATGCTGGTACCAGGATGGTGAAAAGGCTTTGATAGGACCTGAATTACTACAACAAACCACGGACAAAGTAAAGTTGATACGAGAAAGAATGAAGGCTTCGCAGAGTAGACAAAAGTCATATGCTGATCAAAGGAGGAGACCATTGGAGTTTGTAGTCGGAGATCATGTCTTTTTGCGGGTGACTTCAAATATAGGAGTAGGAAGGGCTCTTCGTTCGAAGAAACTTTCTCCTAAGTTCATTGGTCCATATCAAATTTTGAGAAGAATTGGGTCAGTCGCTTACGAGATGGCGTTACCTCCTCAGTTAGCCAAACTCCATCCAGTTTTTCACGTTTCTCAATTAAGAAAATATGTTCTTGATCCTTCTCACATTTTAGAAGTAGAACATATTCAAATCAGAGAGGATCTATCCGTAGAAGTGCAACCTGTTGGTATAGAAGACACTAAAACAAAGGAGCTTAGAGGGAAAACTATCGACTTAATGAGAGTAGTTTGGGATAGAAAAAAAGGTGACTCTACATGGGAATTAGAAGATGATGTAAAACATTCTTATCCCCATCTTTTTTGGTGAAGTGTCGAATTTTCGAGGTCGAAAATTTTTGTTGTTGGGAAGAATGTAAAGTCCAAAAAAAAAATGTTATCTATTGTAATAAATAATATCAATTATTTTTTCTGTAGTAATAATTTTAAAGGTAGAAAATATAATTAATAATAAAACTTTATAAGAAAAATTAACAATTTAAGATAAAGGATTGGAGTAATTTTTGAGGGTTTATAAAAAATGAATAGTAAAAAGTGAATAGTAAAAAAAAAGAAAAATTAAATTGTGGAAGAGATAAACACTCCACGTAGAATTGAATCATCAGAGATAAGAATTTAGCAAATGGTGATTAAAATAATATTTTTGAATAGTAAAAATGAATAGTAAAAAATGAATAGTAAAAAATGAATAGTAAAATTTTTTGGCTATAAATAGCAAGGGAGGGAAGGCTGAAACTTGCACCAAAATTCTAGAAAAATTTGTGAGAGAAGAGAGTTGGAGGAAATTCTAGTTGTAGAGGGGAAATTCTAGAAGTTTTCGGAGAACGATTTCAGAGGAGGAGATTAAGTCTGGAATAGAGGTAAGGGGAGCTAACCTTGAGTATTTCGTTTTGTATTATCTTGAGTCTTGAATATGCAATATTTTGCTTTTGTCTGATCTTAAATCTTGAATATGAAGTATTTTGTTTCTGTATGATCTTGAATTTTGAATGAGAACATGCTTCTGTGTTTAGATACAAGTGTGATAGTTGTAAAATGTGATGTTGATTATGTTATGCCATTTGTATATTATTAGATGTTTATTTTTGTATTTTTGGATGGATTAGAAGTTGTCTAACCGGCTCTGCGAGATTCAACTTCTTGTATTCTCCATACCTTTTATTGTTTTCTTATTTATTTATATTGTATTTTTGGAAGGATGAGAAGTTGTCTAACCGGCTCTGCCAGATTCAACTTCTTGTTTCCCCAGAACTTTTATTGTTTTATCTATTTTCAGTACATCTTTTTGGAAGGACGAGAAGTTGTCTAACCGACTCTGCCAGATTCAACTTCTTATTTCCCCAGAACTTTTACTGTTCTATTTAATTTTTATTGCATCTTCTTGGAAGGATTAGAAGTTGTATAACCGGCTCTACCAGATTCAACTTCTTGTTCCCCAAGAATTTTTATATATTAAGATTATTTTAATGATTGTCAAACATTTGATTCTTCTTCAGTGACCATTTATAGTAATATTTTATTATTGTTATTTTGTTTGTAATATATTTATCTTGTATGATTTCTGAGATGAATGTATTTTATGATGTTGATATGAAATTATGCATCTGAACATGATATGAGTATTATGGGGAGATTTTGTAAGGGTATAATATGAGTTGAGGAATATGAGCATGATATGAGTCTAATGGAGAGATTCTGTAATGATATGGTATTAGTGTATATGTTGATGTTGAGGGTCCTGTAGTCGGAGGTTATCTTGATACTCTAATAATCATCCAGTCTCAAGTAAAGAAGGATGAATTATGTGGTGAGAGGGGCAGGAGATCCTGGTCTATGTGCCGGTTTTGGACATAGTGTTGAGGATTAACCTTGTGAATGGTATGGAGTATTTTGGAAGTATATTTGTAAGAAAAAGTAGAAGTCATCACAAGTGCATAACCTCTCGCGACCACTCATCAACATATCATCCGAATGAGTGTCTATTGGGTATTGTGGTGTTTATTGGGTATTGTGGGACGAGTGTCTAATAGTAATTGTGGTATGATGGTATGAGGATGTCTGACATAAATATTATATGATGTTTATATCAAAGCAATTATGCATGTTTTATAAATGATGTGTTGCATGTTAGCTCACCCTTACTTGTTTTTTTGTGTCGGAAAATCTTATTTTTGCGATGATCGTATAACGTTTATGTTATACGGGAGCAGATGCCGGAACGACGTCCGAACCAATACAAGTGAAGGAGGAAGCAGCAGAAAAATGAAGAATAGTTTAAAGAAATAAATAAATAAATTTAGGAGTGTTGTAATGATGTTTTAAAAAAATAATAATAATGTATTTCCAGTGTGAACTATGATACTCCTAAATGGATGATTGTAATATTGTACGATGTTTTTATTATTAATGAAATAATTTGTGTGTGAGATGTTTAAGAAATGTTTTTTTTGGGGTGTTACATCAGTCAAATGCAAAACCTTTCTAGATTATTCACAATAAATTCAACTAAAGTACATTCTCAATCAAATTCTATTGTGTTTAATCATGTCTATTCTTAAATCTCCTAACCAAGTTAAAAGTTAATCAATCAAAGTAAATTCTCAATTGATTATAGTTGAAATTATTACTACCAACCAAAGTACATTCTCAATTGATAGTAAAAACCATTTAATCATATGAAAGTTCCTAAATTAAATCAAAGTAGATTCTTAATTAAACCTAGAAACCCTAGAACTCATATAATCAATATGCATGTAGATTCAAACACATTATGATGCAAAAATCTTTGCTTTTAACAAGATAGAGAGATGAAAGACATAGAGAGAGAACAACTTAAATCAATAACCAAAGTAAACAATTGCATTAACTCAATCTAACCTCAAAATCCATAATGGAATTACAGCAGAATAGCCCTAGATGCTTAGCTCTCCATGAATGGAGTTGAATACAAGATGAAAGAAAAGTGAAAGGAGTATGAGAGAATGAATGCCTTGAAGTGAAGTCCCTAGGTCTCTTTATATAGGCTTGATTGGGCTTGGACTTTGAATAGTTTGTTGATAAGATATTTTCTGTTGATATATTATATCTTCCAAATAACTAAAAGATTTGAATAATTATAACATTATTTGGAAGATATTTTCTGTTGATATTCTTTAATTAAATTAATTTAACAACTGAATTTTATCTTTTAACTTTTCTAACTTTCTAAAATTGTTCAAATGCCCTGAAACTTCCCTTATCTGCACTTTAACCCCTTCTGAATTTCTGAAATTGCAAAAAAACCCCTCAGTTGACCAGCTTTGACCAGAGGAGGACGCACCCAATGGGAGCTCGCCACGTGGCTGCCCTCTTCCTTCCCCAATTAGGGTTTCATATTGGGGAAAGGGCTTTCCCCCTTTTCGCCGTCTGGCTGTGCCGCGAATTGGATCCTGCTTTTGCGTCTTTGATTCTGTTGTGTTTTTGGATTTGCAAGTGGAGGTCCGATTGTAGAGCGGGAAGGTGCGGTGGCGTGTGATGGCTGCCATGGAGGTTGGGCAACGGCGAGGAAGCTCGCGAGGTGATGGAGGTTAGTTGTGGTCGCGGCATGGTTGGTGAAGATCGCGAGGTGATGATCCGAGATGAAGGTGCGATTGGGTTCCGAGAATGGAGAAGATGAAGATGGTTGTGCCAAGCTTTCCTCAATGGAGGAGAGGCGCGATGAAGGTCGCAGTGGCTGGTGCGTGTTCGATGATTTGCGTGTGAGAAAAGTGGTGTTGCGGCGCGCCATGGAGATGCGAAGAAGATGACGAATGTTGCGGATGATGATGCGCGACGGAGGCGGAGCAGCGGCGCGGTTGATGGTGGCGGCCTGACTTGTATCCGCGGCGACTAGCGGGAATGGTGGTCGTGAAGGTTGCGGCAGCGGCGGACGGTTTCACGGTGGCGGCACATGGTGGCGGCTAGGGTTCTGCTGGATTAGGGTTTCTCTGTTAGAGAAGACAGGGCCGACGTGGCAAGAGGCATGAGGTGGCATGTTCTGGTTGGCTAGATCTGTGTGGGGAGGATTTGGACACGTGGCATGATCTGGTGGAGTCTAGCTTAAGAGGGGTGTGTATAGGAAACTTAGGGAGGTGTAGTAGAAATAGCTTAGTGTTTGGGCTTGGTCGTTGGCCTGTTTCAGAAATAGGAGTGTATTTAGGGATTTTAGGGGGTGCAAGGGTAAAGTCTGCCTGTTTGGCCCATCTGTATATTATTTTCCAAATAAAATGTGATTTTGGGCCTTGAATTGCCAATTGTACCAATAGAATTTATAATCTTAACTGCACAAATAAACATTAGAACATCCAAGAATAATTTATGCACTAAAACTCACTTTTTACGTCTCTTTAATTCCCAAACCCAACAATTCTAATCATCACAAATTCATTTAAAATCAACCATTTAAGCACAATTATGTCATCAAAAATTTGAATTTAAAAGCATAAATGTGGGCATAAATATGCACTCATCACATGTTCAACAATTATAAGGCTAAAGTTGAGAACCAACTCAACAAAAGAATTAAAAGTGTTAGGTTTGACTGCAGTGGTGAATACTATTGGAGATATGGTGATTCAAGTAAGCAACATCTAGCACTATTTGCCAAATTTCTAAAGGAATATGGTATCGTCCCGTAGTACACTATGTTAGGTTTGCCAACTATGAATATTGTTGCTCAAAGGTGGAACGAAAAACTTAAAGGCATGGTAGGAAGTCATTCTATTTTATCAAAATCACTCTAAGGAGAAGCCCTTAAACTTACAACATATATTCTCAATAGGGTATAAAAAGAAGCAATTGAAAAAATGCCTTATGAACATTAGACAAGCAAAAAAAACTAGTTTAAAACACTTTCATGTTTGGGGTTGTGTAGCCGAGGCAAGGCCTTATTGGCCAAATGAAAAAAAAATGTACTCAAGAATAATAAGTTGTTATTTTGTTGGATACTCTAAAAGACCCAAGTAGTACAGGCTTTATGATCTCATAACTAGGTCAGTTTTTAAATCAAGAAATGTGGATATTTTATTGATAGGCGGAGCCTAGCTTCTATACATTATAATTTTTGATGATGAATAGGTTTAAATGATTAGAAATGGTGTTAATCATTCTTGCACAAAAAAATGACATAACAAATGTTTTAAATCATTTACAAGTTAGTGCTAGATGTTTGAATTCATTCATGTGTAATGAAATTGGCTAAAACAGACTGAGAATCTACTTTTTGGTAATTATAATTGATTACATAAGTTGTATAATCTGTTAGATTAAGCCATAACACTTAGAAAGCTAAACTGGAGTAAATCACTTTATTATAATTGAATACTTAAGTTACATAACCGATTAAAATAGAGAGATAGGCATAATCTATTATATAAGTAACATAATTTGTTAAGAAAGACAAATGGATGACTAATGAGGCTAAGTGTCAATATAATCGATTACTTAAGTTCAACAATCGATTAAAACAAAAAGCAAGGTCTAATCCATTATACTGATAGCCTAATTTATTCATTAGAATGAGCAATTATAGGCATAAGTGTTGAAATAATCGTTTATACATGTGTAATAATCTGTTAAAAGAGAGGTAAAAACCTAATAGATAATGTTGATATTATAATCGATTAAACTGCGTTAGGATTTGAATTTTCTATATAAACCTAACTTGAGACCTATTTTATTAGCGCTTTAATTTTCAAATACTGATATACTTTATGAGTTTTGTGTACAGGGTCTCTCAAGAATGATTCTTGGAGGAACTCAAGCATCATTGGTGATCAAACATTCAAGATTTCATTAAAGACCAAGTGGACTTCATTCTTGCTGATATATCTGCACTTGAAGAGTGTATTCTGATCAGTGTATCATTGTTTCTGTATTGTGTAGCACTCGTGCGAGTAGGCCAGGAAAGAGATTGAGTGTTTTCATCTCTTATAGTTGGTGAGAGTGAGTGTTTTTCTCTCTTACTTGTGTTGTAATCTGATTTGAGAGTGGTGAGGATAACAATTGAGAGTTTCATTGTATTCTCAACTCAAATTTGTTTTAGTGGAAGCCTCTCAACTCAGGTTGTTGGGAGAAGACTGGATGTATGCTTTTGATAAGCTAAACCAGTTTAAATCTTGGTGTCCTTTGATCTTTCTTTTAAATTCTCTTTACTTAGTTGATTCATCTTATCTTTTATTATTGATTTCAAGTTTCAAGAACTCATAAAGATTTGAAAAAGATTTTGAAAAAGGTTAAATCCAATTCACCCCCCTCCCCTCTTGGATTGAGATATAAGGCCTCCAATTTCTAAAAATTGGAACCAGAGCTGGAAATCATATTTTAATTGATTAAATAGATCCAATATAGGCAGTATATCTCAAACCTTTGGAGAAGGTGCATTTGATGGTGAGAACAATACTTTCTTAGAATCAATAAACAAAGGTATATGTGATGTTATGATTAACCGACCCCATGAATCAACCAACACAGAAAATGGGAAGATCATACCCAAAGACTTCTATAAATTAATGATAACTCTCCAAATTTACATATTTTTCTTTGTTTAGGAATCCTTCTTAGCTTCTCTTTGTTCTTAATTGTCTAGAATTAGGATAGTTTTAGGTTTTTCTTTAAATTCTTTAGTTTGGTATAATTTTAGTTAAAAATAGGTTTTTAGGTGTAAGTTTTAGTTTTTGTTAATAATTAGAAGATTAATATTTTTTAGAAAATCTTTTGATAAATTTTTTTTAAAGTTCCCTTTCTTTCTTTAACTTTGGACTATTTTTTTTTCTTTGTTGCAAATTGGGCTATATTTTGGGCAGAATAAATTGGGCTCATTGTGGTCAGCAGAAACAATTTTCTTTGGCTGATTCTGAATTGCAAGTGCTGAACTAAGTCGCTACACACTAGACGCTGTTGAAAACTTCCTTTGGCTGGAAGACTTTATTTTTCCACTCATTGGGCCATAAAATTTGGATGTTGTTCTAGAAAATTGGAGCTGGTTTGATGAATTAGGTCTTGGCTGAATTTATTGTTAGCAAAATGATGAAGATGAAGTTTTGATGATGTCCAAATCAAGTCAAGACCAATCAAGAATCAAAATGATTTGAAGATTTGTATTGTGATGGAAAGCTTTTGTAATACTCTTAGAAATATGTATAGGACTTAGATCAGAAAAAGAAAAGTGTTTTGTAAAATTACTATAGTAAATCATTGCAACAAAACACTATAGTACTATTCACATGAATAGTAACACTATTCACGTGAATAGTGACGATTAACGGTAAGAGTATCGCACTTAACACGGACGTTGGAGAAACTAGTCGTTGAAGAAACTAGCCGTTTATGACCATTGAAGAAACTAGCTGTTTATGACCGTTGGACAAACTAGCCGTTTATGGCCGTTGGAGAAACTAGCCGTTAAGTTTGTCTTTTAGTGAATGGAAGACTATAAGTATAATGGAAGGCTTCATTTTGAAAAAACCAGAATACAGAAACTCTTCCCTTGTGCTCAAATACTCAGAAATTCTTGAGACTTGTGTGTTCTTGTTCGGCTTGTGAAACTCTTGTCTGTGGAGCTGGTGAAGTGCTGCTACGGTGACAGAGGAAATAGCCGGTTCATCCTTGGTGTGTCTAAGGAGGTGTTCGGAAGAGAATCATCCTTCGTGAAGTATTCGGAGGAGGTGTTCATCCTTTGTGAAGACTCAAAGGAGGTGTAGGTTCATCTCTTGTGGTATCAAGAGAGGTGTTTTCTAAACTCTTACAAATTGTTTCTTTGTGATTGTAATTTGTAATTGTTTTGTGATTAGTGAATTTTTTATCTTGCTTTGAGATAAACGACTGGACGTAGGATTGGTAAGATCCGAACCAGGATAAAATCATCTGTGCAAATTTCTCTCAACCTTACTCTTGCTTTATTTGTCTTTATTAATTGCTAAGTAAGTTTAATTGAGTAGAAATTAAAAGGCACACGTTAGTATTAAAAATCCTCTTGGTTTGTTATTCCACGCTAACCATTCTGCTGCAGCTGATTCTGACATTTATTAGGCAGCAGGGCTGGTCAACAAAAAGAAAAATAAAAAGAGGAGGTGGCTTTAGTGCAACGACGCCGTTTTGAAAAGTGGCAGCAGCTGCATGGTGTCTTGGTTCGCACAGCTCATTTGAGACAAACAATGTGCATGCACATTCATTTTGGAAGAGAGAAGAACACCCTTGAGCTAGGGCAAAGAGAGAAGCGAAAAGATGAAGTCGTGCCCAAGCGTCACTTACCTAGACCAGCGAAGATGACCGGTGAGAAAGGAAAGCTGACTTGAGCTGCTGTTGGAGAGGATCAAATGGCTGGAAATGCGAGCTCGAAGCAAAAGAAAGATGATCGTCCGATGAGGTGAAGCGAAGCGTCCAAGTGAAGCAAAGTTCCCTTCTCTCGTTTATTTTCTTTTTAGTTTTCAACCCTATAAAAAGGGGTTTCTACTATGTAAAACAGGGTGATATATATACTTTACACACTTTCAGAGCACAACTTTACATTTAGCTTTAGTTTAGGGTTTTTACTCTTTCGTAGAAGTATAGTTCTTAGCTACTGGATTTCGCCTATAAGCTTGCGAGAGTGACAGACCGTGAGTTCATTGGTGAATCCGGTAGTGTGTAAGTCTCTTTTCATGTTAATAAAGTTTTGTTTTGTGTTCTTGTTTGATTATTGTTTGCGTTTCGATTTTGTTCTTTGCATTTGATTTTTGCTCTTGTTATGTTTTGAGAAATTGATTTGGACTCTAGAACTCTGCATTCTGAAATTTCTTTTTGGAATTAAATGACTCCACAACAAGCATTCTTTATCGAGATGTCTTCTTGAGTCAGAGATGAGTCCAATGCATAAAGATTGATTCAAATTTGTGTTTCTTTTATCATATTTAGATTTGCATTGATTGAGAATGAGTAGAAATTACCACTGTAAGTTCTGAAATATGAACTATAAGACCCTATTATGGGCTTACTTTAGTCCGAATGTCTTTTTGAGTGTAATTGAAACTTTATCCTGAATCATTTGCACATTTAAATTCTGTTTGTGAATTTTAGATTGATGAATAGGCAAATGAACATTGATTGGACAAATTAGTGGAAAAAGTCAAATTAGGTTCTGAAATATGATCTAGAATACCTTGTATTGGGATTCAACTTCACAGGATATCTTCCTAAGAACTCTAAGCACTTTTTTATTCACTCCAATGTGCATTCACCTATGAAATCAATTTTGTTTTGAGATTGTTATCTTGCTTTTGATTAATTAGAATTTAGGTACTGATTTTTTTACTTTGCTTCAATTCTAATTTCTATTTTTAGTTGCTTTCTAATGATTGTTTTTTATTACTTCTGTTTAGAGTAGGATTTGATGATTCATTTTAGGTTTTATGTTTTACGTTCTAATTTAGATTTGATGCTTAGTTTAGGAATATCTCTTGACTGTTAATGCATTCTTTTAGACTTAGGTTTTGCTTCTGTTTTGCAGTTTTATTTCAAAGAGTTTCTTTCCTTATTTTTTTTAGCATTTGAGTTCTGTTTAGATTGTATAATATATGTTATGTTTTAGTTGTAGGTAGTTATAGTAAATAGGTTTTATTTCTGTTTTGAGTAGTTTAGACTGTTATTTTCTTTTTCTTTTATTGCATTTCAATTTCTTTATTCTTTTAAATAGATTTTAGTTTAGACTAGTTTCAATTCTTTTATTTTAGTTTCATTCATTTTAAATGTCCCCACATATTTAGTAGTTAGTAAGTAAATAATTAGTAAATAAACACAAGACCTTAACTCTACACTTTAATCTTAACTTTGTTAAGTCCTAGGATTGATATTTTGGTCATCCCTATCTACATTAGTGGGGACCAATTTTGTTCTATTTTTGTGTGACCGAAAGCAGTTTAACAGTTAGGTAGGATAAAACAAGTAGAAGAGGGAGACAAAAGACACACAGAAGTCATGAAGTCTATTGTCAAAGCTGCTACAGATTTTGGCTCAAAGAAAGGCAATTGCGGAGATGATCAACATGTAGAAAACTCTGACAATGAAGGGCTAAACCTAATGGCAAAAAGGTTCTCAAAATTCCTGAAGTATAAAAGAAAAACTAACATAAATTCTGCAAGAAACAGAGAGTTTAGGATGCAAGAGAGATTTGTTGTTCCCACCTATTTTGAACGTGAGAATGAAGTACACACTAAATTGGAACAAAAACTAGAAGAAAAAAGAAATGACACCAGTGAATCCAGTAAGGAGATTGAAGATGAAACAAATCTTAGCTTGATGGCAAGACCTACATCATCTGGATGTAGTGAAGACAACAAAGAAAAGGAACACATGTGGTATCTGGACAACGAGTGTTCGAGGCACATGACCGGAGATGCTAAACAATTCAACAACTTGTCTTCCAAAACCAATAGACATGTCACATACGGGGACAATAAAAAGGGTAAAATCATCAATGTTGGTAAAATACAAAGCCCTTCCTCCTATAATATTGAAAATGTTTTACTCGTTGAGGATCTTAAGCATAATTTGCTAAGTATTAGCCAACTATGTGATAACAGCTTGAAGGTCACTTTTGAATCAAATCATTGTTTAATATGTCATGCATCATCACATGAATTAGTTCTAGTAGGCAAAAGACACAACATATACATGTTTGATTTCAAAAATACTTCCTTTAAATCTGTCATATGATTACTGTCACAAGAGGATGAACCTTGCTTATGGCACAAGAGACTTGCACACATACACACACATCATCTAAATAAGGTTGTATCTAAAAGTCTTGTATTAGGACTACTGAATATAAAGTTTGAATCTGATAGACTTTGTGATGTTTGCCAAAAGGGAAAACAAGTGAAAACTTCCTTAAATCCAAACGAATTATATCCACCACTAGACCACTAGAGTTGATACATATGGATCTATTTGGTCCATCTAGAGTAAAATGTCTAGGAGGAAATTATTATGGACTTGTTCTTGTAGATGACTACTCTAGGTACACTTGGACCTTCTTCCTTACATCCAAAAGTGATACATCCATAGTTTTTAAGCAATTTTCCTTCATAATTCAGAATGAGAAAGAACTCAAAATAAAATTTGTTAGGAGTGATCGCGGGAGGGAGTTTCAAAATGAGAGTTTTAAGGATTTCTGTGAAGAACATGACATCTCACACAATTTCTCTGTAGCTAGAACACCTCAACAAAAAGATGTAGTTGAAAGAAGAAATAGGGCTCTAGAGGAACTAACTAGAACCATGCTTAATGAAAGATCCTAGCCTAAACACTTTTGGGCTGATGTTGTCAGTACAACTTGTGATGTGTTAAACAGAATCATAAGATCAATGTTAAAGCTCACTCCTTATGAATCATTCAAAGGGGGAAGAAAACCTAACATTACTCATTTAAGGAGTTTTGGTTGCAAATGCTTTGTTTTGAACAATGGTAAAAGCAATCTAGGCAAGTTTGATTCTAAAGCAAATGAAGGAATTTTTCTAGGCTACTCATTAACTAGCAAAGCCTATAAAGTCTATAATAAACGCACTTTAACTATGGAAGAATCCATTCATGTTGCTTTTGATGAAAATTTTGATAATTTGACTAACACAATGCTACCAAGAGAAAGTCTGGATGCAGGTGGACCTGATACAAATGTGGAACAACACATGGAAGACACTTAAGAAGCATAAATTCTTGTTAAAACTGAAACTGAAATCAATGCAAACCTTCCTAAGGATTGGATAACTCCAAAGGAATTGTCAAAAAACAACATCATAGGAGATATCACCAAAGGAGTGTCCACAAGGAGACAGTTGGGTTAATTCTACATGAATGTAGCCTTGTATCTCAAATTGAACCCAAAAATGTCAGTGATGAATTAAAGGATGAAAGTTGGTTCTTGACCATGCAAGAGGAATTGAATCAATTCAAGAGAAATAGTGTATGGGAGCTTGTTCCAAGAAATAATGCTTATCAAGTGTGGAAACAAATGAGTTTTTAGAAATAAAATGGATGACTCGAGAATCATTATAAAGAACAAGGCTAGACTTGTAGCAATGGGATAGAGTCAAGAAGAAAGGATAGATTATGATGAGACATACATTAGTTGCAAGACTTGAAGCAATAAGGATCTTACTTGTTATTGCATTTATGCTTAACTTCAAACTATACCAAATGGGTGTGAAAAACACCTTTCTAAATGGCTACATCAAAAGAAGTTTTTGTAGAGCAACCTCCTAGTTTTCAAGATTTTGAATTTCTATATCACATCTTTAAGCTAAAGAAGGCACTCTATGGCCTAAAGCAAGCACCTTGCTCATGGTATGAAAGGTTATGTGAATTTCTTCTTAAAAAGGAGTTCTAGAGGGGTAAATTAGATTCTACTATCTTCATTAAGAAATTTGGAGAAAATCTTCTATTTATGCAAATTTATGTAGATGATATTATATTTGGTTATACTAACCCTCTATTGTGCAAATAATTTTCTAAAAGGATGCATAAGGAGTTTGAGATGTCTATGATGGAAGAGTTGAATTTCTTTCTTGGGCTTCAAGTGAAACAAGGTTTTGCAGGAATATTCATTCATCAATCAAAATATTGTACAGAACTTCTAAAGAAGTTAAAGATGGATGGATGCAAAGAATATGCTACTTTAATGGCCATAAATTGTTATCTAGACAAAGATGAGACAGGTAAAGGTGTTGATAAAAAAAATATATATAGGTATTGTGAGAAATAGAGAAGATTGGGAGAAAATATCCCTTGTGTCTTTTGCATACACATAGGGTAGTTTATTTATAATGTAAGATATGGGCCAATGCCCTTAATACAGAATGGGCTGAACCCAATTAACAGAAACACACATCTTAACATCTAACACTCCCCCTCAAGTTGGAGCATATAAATCATATGTTCCAAGCTTGTTACAAAGATAATCAATTCTAGGTCCTCGTAAGGACTTAGTGAATATGTTTGCCAATTGGTTGCTTGAGTTAACGAACTCAGTCTTGATATCTCCGGATATGATTTTTTCTCGAATAAAATGATAATCAACTTCAATGTGCTTGGTTCTCTCATGGAAGACAGGGTTAGAGCTAATATGGAGAGCAGCTTGATTATCACATTTAAGTGTCATGTGAGTGTCATCTCCAAATTTATATTCACTAAGTAATTGTTTAAGCCACACAAGCTCGCAAGTAGCTGATGCCATAGCTCTATATTCTACTTCTGCGCTGGACCTTGCCACAATGCTTTGCTCCTTACTTTTCCAAGATATCAGGTTGCCACCAATAGAGATACAATATCCAGAAGTAGACCTCCTATCAGAAGGGGAACCAGCCCAATCAACATCTGAATAGCAAACGATTTTTGTATCGTTGTTAGGACCATATAGCAAACCTTTTCGAGGTGATCCTTTAATATACTTCAGTATGCGAACAACTGCATCCCAATGGTCTTCACATGGGGAGTTTAGGAATTGACTCACCACACTAACTGCGAAGGAAATGTTAGGACGTGTAACAGTAAGATAGTTTAATTTACCAACTAATCTTCTGTACCGTTCAGGATCTGAGAAAGGCTCCCCCTGATTTGGTAGGAGTTTGATGTTAGGATCCATAGGTGTCTCAACAGATTTAGAGTTCATTAACCCTATTTCCTCCAAGATGTCTAACGCATACTTCCTCTGAGATATGACAATACCGGTGTTGGATTGTGCTACTTCAATACCCAAAAAGTACCAGAGTTTGCCAAGATCTTTGGTTTGAAAATGATGACAAAGGTGTTGTTTCATCTGAGAGATGCCAAGATAGTCACTTCCTGTGAGAGCAATATCATCGACATACACTATTAAGTAGATACATCCAGCACTTGAGTGGTGATAGAACACTGAATGATCCGCTTCACTGCGAGACATACCAAATTGTTGAACAACACAACTGAATTTACCAAACCAGGCCCGAGGAGACTGTTTTAGGCCATATAAGGATTTGCGAAGACGACATACCAATCCAGATGACTCCCCCTGAGCAACAAAGGCAGGCGGTTGCTCCATATAAATTTCTTCATGCAACTCACCATTGAGGAAAGCATTTTTTACATCAAGTTGGTAAAGAGGCCATTGTCGAAGAGCGGCCATGGCAATGAATAGGCGAACAGAGGACATTTTTGCCACTGAAGAAAAAGTATCACCATAATCCAAACCAAAAATCTGTGTGTAGCCTTTGGCAACCAGTCGAGCTTTCAGACGATCAATTGTGCCATCAGGACCAACCTTGATAGCATACACCCGCCTGCAACCAACAACAGACTTTCCAGATGGTAATTGGACAAGCTCCCAAGTTCCACTTTCCTGTAAAGCACTTAATTCATCCATCATAGCTTGACGCCAACCAGGATGAGTTAAGGCATCACCCACAGATTTGGGAATTGACACAGAAGAAATGGATGAGAGACAAGTATAAAAAGATGGAGATAATTTGTGGTAATTAAGAACAGTATAATGGGAGGAAGGGTTATGGGTAGAGCGTATACCTTTACGGAGGACAATAGGCAAGTTAGACTCGGTTGTTGGAGCCGGAGGAGACACATGAGGCGACACCGGAAGTGAGTCATGAGGGAGACAATTACGGTGACTATAAACCTGAAGGGGTGGAGGTGAAGGATGATCCTGTGGTGAATGAGAGTCTAAAGAAGGAGAAGACAAAATGGGTGGAGCATCACTAGGAGGATCACAGATAAGAGGAATATCAACAGTAACAGGGAGAGGTACAAAACTAGAAGATAGATGTGAAAAGTAAAAAGAAGACTCATCAAAAGTGACATCAGCAGAGATAAAATGACGATTGAGGGAAGGGGAAAAACACTTATAGCCCTTTTGTGACCGTGGAAATCCTAGGAAGACACAATTGTGAGACCTAGGAGATAACTTATCAAGACCAAGACTAAAATCATGAACAAAACATGTAGTCCCAAAAACTCGAAGAGGTAATGGATGCAGAGCGTCTTAAGGAAATAAGATAGAATGAGGGATTTTGTTATCTAGGACGGAAGATGGCATGCGGTTGATAAGATAACATGCTGTGAGAATTGCATCACCCCAAAAACGTGAGGGTACTTGACCATGAATCATAAGTGTACGAGTTGTTTCAATAAGGTGTCTATTCTTGCGCTCAGCCACCCCATTTTATTGAGGGGTATAAGCACATGAGGTTTGGTGAAGAATGCCATGAGAAGCCATAAACTATTTAAACGGTTGAGAAATGTATTCACGGCCATTATCACTGTGTAAATTTCGAATAGAAACCCCAAACTGTGTTTTTATTTCATTGAAAAATGATTGGAAAATAAGAAACAACTCAGAAAGATTCTTCATTAAAAACAACCAAGTACATCTGGAATAGTCATCAATAAAAGTAATAAAATACTGAAAACCTAAAGTGGACTTAACACGACTAGGTCCCCAAATGTCAGAATGAACCAATGAAAAGGGGGACGACGCCCGTTGTTAGACACTACGAGGAAAGGAACTACGAGTATGCTTTCCTAACTGACAAGACTCACGACAAACTTGATAATTTTGACAACCTCGGGACAAGTTGTTGTAGTTTGGCAAGACTAGGATGACCGAACTGAGCATGAAGAAGGGATGGTGACTCCATGATTACGCCAACATGTGGAGAAGGGCGGAGATGGTATAGGCCATGAGACTCACATCCTGTGTCAATCATGTGTTTCGAACTCCGGTCTTGCAACCAAACAGAATCTTTAGTAAATGAAATAACACAATTAAGGGTACGAGTTAGACGACTTATGGACAATAAGTTGAAGGGAGACCCAAGAACATAAAGTATATGATCAATGGAAATGGACGGAAAAATATCAACAATACCAACACCATGGGATGAGACTCTAGACCCATCAGCCATTGTTACCGAGGGTAAATTATCCGGACACGACAAGGAAGAAAACAAGGACTTGTTACCAGTGATATGATCGGTGGCGCCTGAGTCAAGGACCCAAGGTCCGAGGGGGTGAAAGTGAGTCAGACCAACAAAAGGTGTACCTGTACGTGCAATAGATGCAGATGTAGTGGAACTAGAGTGTTGGAGATCCTCATACCATTTGAGTTTTTCGTTAAAGATTGCAGGTTTTTCTACGGTATTAGATGAAGTAGGATGGTCTGCAGACGGTGATCGGGGAGATGGATCAGAATTAGCCATTGCTACACGTCGAGGAGGACGCCCATGAAGCGCATAACATCGATCAATTTTGTGGCCTAACTTGCCACAGTGGTCACATTTTGGACGTCCTTTACTTGGCTTCTGAGACCGACTTCGATCATCACGTTGGATAGCCATAACTGAGGAATCATCAATATGAGGAGATGTCTCAGTGACTGGTTTGCTCGGTATACGCAAAAGAGCAGAACAAGTAGAAGTAAAGTTGGGTATGACAGGAGAACCCAAAATCTGATTACGAACATGAGAGACATCATTAGAGAGTCCATATAATGATAACAACATGAAGAACTTTGATCGTTGTTCCAGTTCTTCAGCAGGAGTGGAAGCAGGAGGTAATATATCATTAAAATCATGAAGAAGGGCATGAATTTTACCCAAATATTTTGCCATGGGACCATGATTGCGCGGACCAATAACGGTTAATAGGTCCTGACAAACACCATAAAGGCGTTGAGTGTCATTTGTGTATAACAACTTCTCTTGTGCCCATACTTCTGAACATGTTTCATATGATCGAAACATTTGTTTCAGTGAGGAGTGAGTGATGGACTTTATAACAATGCATAACTGAGCATCAATTTTCATCCAGCGGGAATTGTCATCTGTGGTAGCAGTAGTCACATTTTGAGTAAGGTGATCTAAGTACCCCTGACACTTCAACCAAAGTTTGATGTCGAACGCCCATGTTGCATGATTTGTGCCATCTAACTTGTCAATGGACAAGTGTACATTCACATAATTAGTGTATATTGAGGGATCAGAAGATGAGCCACCAACAAAGGTGTTTGTAGACGAGGAAGATGCCATGGAGAAGGGGAAACCCTAAAAATCCAAAGTGCTCCGATTAACGCAATGACAATAGATCCAGAAAGAGGACGAGGAGGCGATCACGACGGTTCTGATCGGCGACGGAACTCTCCAGCACGTGCAGCGCGAAGCGCCAGCGCCGGCGACTGTTGCAGCGGCACGTGGAGGCGCGTGGGTGGTCCATTCACCGCGATCTTTGTACCACGGTGGTCACCCGGCCGAGACGATTTCGATGGTGTGGTCGTCGGTCGATTCTGAAACTTCGGTGATGGTGGTGGCGGCGGTTGCGGCAGCGACAATGATGTGTGCCGGAGACCGTGGAGTTGGCTGGAACTAATCCTATGCTCTGATACCATGTGAGAAATATAGAAGATTGGGAGAAAATATCCCCTGTGTCTTTTGCATACACATATGGTAGTTTATTTATAATGTAAGATATGAGCCAATGCCCTTAATATAGAATGGGCTTGGCCCAATTAACAGAAACACACATCTTAACATCTAACAGGTATGATTGAATCTATACTATACTTAACTGTTAGTCTTCCAGATATTATGTCTATGTGCTAGATTTCAATCATGTCCTAAGGAGTCTCACTTAACTTTTGTCAAAAGGATTATGAATGTTGATAGGGGGAGTTAAACCTACCCTTTATATCTATGTTTTTTATTATGAACAAAAGAATGGTTTTATAGTTTCTTGCACAAATGGCATAACAATTGCTTTATCTTTGTTGTGTTTTTGCTTGATATATGAATTCATTAATTGATAAATGAACCATGCTTTAAACAGATTGAATATATCATTTCTGGTAGAAATAATCGATTTAACATAGTGTATAATCTGTTAGATTTCTCCAAATATCATTGTATGCTTAACAAGGGCAAATTGCTCAATAGTAATCGATTACATAAGTTGTATAATCAATTAAAACATGAAGCTATGCCATTATCTATTTGATAAGTGATTTGATCTGTTTAAAATGGAAATTGGATTGAAAATTTGCTTAACTACAAGATTAATCAATTACATAAGTTGTATAATCGGTTAAATCGGTTTACTTTGTTCAAATCCATTTCATTTAGTAACCTAAACTGTCATAACGATCAAATGATATTATAACTAACTAGTGAGATTATATAAATGATTACATGCTTAGTTAATCTTTTAAAACAGAAGCAAACTTGTTAAACCAGAAGGAAAAGCTTAACAGACTACATAAATTCCTTAATCGATTACAATGCGTCAGGATTCAGAAAATCCTATAAATACGCGTCTTGAGCTCTATTTTAAAATAATTCAATTGCTATCACTTTCATAACTAATTGTTTCATTGCATTTTGATTACAAGAGCGTCCAAAAGGTGATCTTGAAGAATCAAGTGCAAACTAGGTTACTTATACATCAAGATTATATCAAGAAAGTCAGCTGAACTGTTCTGATTTAATTTGTAACAAAAGGAGTGTAACTGGAAAGGATCATCATTGACAATCTGTATTTGTCTACCTGTGCGTGTTGGCTAAGGGTTTGAGAGTTGTGAGTGTTCTCAAGTGTTGTAATAGAGTGAGGGTATTCATCACTTGTTTGCTATATTTGATTTTGAGTGTGGTGAGAAGTACATTGAGAGGGGACATCTCTGTATTTTTGTAAACTCAATCCAATTCACTCCCCTTTTGACTTGAGATATAAGGCATATCTTTTCTAACAATTGGCACCAGAGCTGGGAGTATGAAAATATCTCGAATTTTAATCGATTACTTTGTTTGTTTAATCGATTTAAAAGTTCTTGATGCCAACATGTCTCAGACATTTGGAGAAGGTGCATCCACAAATAGGCCACCACTATTTGCGGGTGAAAATTACCCTTTTTGGAAAATAAGGATGAAAATTTTCTTGGAATAAGTGGACAAAGGTGTTTTGGATGCTATTATCAATGGTCCCTTTGAACAAACAAAAATAGAGAATGATAAGACAAAGATCAAAGACTTCTTTGAGCGGAACGCAGATGAAAATCGAAGAGCTCAATGTGATGTAAGAGTCGAGAACATCATCTCCTCAACACTCACTATTGATGAATTCTATAGGATCTCTATGTGCTGAACAACAAAAAGAATGTGGGATGTTTTAGAATTCACCCATGAAGGCACAAATGAGGTCAAGAGAGCAAGAAAGAAGTTTCTCATTCAAGAATATGAGATGTTCAGGATGAAGAGTAGTGAAGTTATCTACGATGTACAAAAGAGGTTCACTCAATTGTTAACCATCTTCTTGCCCTTGGAAAAGATTTTGAAAAAGAGGAAATCAATATCAAGATCTTGAAGAGTTTAAACTAAAGTTGGTAGCCAAAGGTTACAATTATATCAAAATCAAGAGATTTGACCACCATGAACATGGCAACACTCTTTGACCAATTAAGGGAATATGAGCTTGAGCTTGGCAGATTAAAAGAGGAAGAAGAAAGTGAATAGAAACACATCATCGCCCTCAAGACTACAAGCAAAACAGTTTCAAGAAGACACATTGAAGAAGCTGAATCTGAATAAGAAAATCCAGAACTGGAAGCAATGAACTTAATGGTAAACAAGTTTTCAAAATTCATAAAATCTAGAAATAAATTAAGTTTTGATTTCGCAGGAAACATAAGAGCAAACAAGAAGAAAGGAAAAGCTACTACAACCCCAACTTGCTATGAATGTGGCAAAGTTGGCCATATTAAACCTGAGTGTCCTGTCCTAAAGATGAAGCTGAAGCTAGATAACAGAAGCAGTCACAACAGCAGAACGCACAGGCAGAAGAAGGCCTATATCGCCTAAGAAGACAGTGATTCAAACTCTTCATCAAGTGACTCTGATGATAGCCTTGAAGATGAAACTAACCTGTGTTTGATGGTTGGCTCAGTATGCTCAGAAAGTAGTGAAAGTAACTTTGAAAATTAGTCTATATAAGACAGGTATTATCAATTACTTGATGCATTTCAAGAGCTACACGTTGAGGCAATGAAAATGTAGTATCAAGTTAATAGATTGAAAAGTGGAAAGAGAGACTTAGAGAAGAGAATTGATAATCTTGTAAATTAAAATGACTTCATAAAAACTAAATTGGAAATTGTGATAAAATCATTTAGACAAGCTGAAAGTGAAAGTAAAATAAAGATTCAAGAATGCGTGAATTGTCCTAGTCACCTAGAAAGAATTGAATACTTGATGAGTACTCTATCAAAATTCACTCTAGGTAATTCAAACCTTGAAGCTTTATTAGGTTCCCCAAGAAGCGTGCTCAATAACCAAGGAATAGGGTATAAGGTCAAAAGTAATAAAACCAATGCTAGGAAGCTTATTGATCTTAGCAAACCTTCTTTTATATCCTGCTTCTATTGTAATAACATTGGTTACTTATCTAAAGCATGCTACTATAAGAAGCTTGGTGTTCCTAAAGACCACAAGTTTATTTGGGTACCTGCAACAAAACCTATCAATTGTTTTGCAGGTAACTAAGAAGAATTAGAGACACAGTAGCTCAAGGAAAGCACAAAATTGAATCACATACTCCTTGAGATTATCAACTCTGGTAACAAGCTATAATATTGACAAAACATGCATAATTTATCGTTTGTAAAATCATTTAGATTTGTGTGATGAATGTTGGATGTTTGGAATGAAAGCATTGTGTGAAAATTCATGTTTGTGTGTTTTAATCATTAATGTAAATATTATAATTGATTAGATTTTCTCAATGCTTTCTTTGTTTTCCTGAAATTGGGTTCTGACATCACTTAATCTCTTATGAAAATAATATAATCGATTAGATTTTTTGATTGTTCTCTCTACTTGTTGAAACTGTGATATGCAATGACTTAATTTGTTACATAAAGAGGTTAATTGAATAGGTCTGATTCTGTATGGGCTTTTCAATTTTTCAAATGGGCTTCTCTTTGATCTTAATCAAATAAGTTAATTCTTAATCAATTAATTTGTTCTTGGGTCGTTCTATCTATGTAACTTGAATCCAATCCATTTTCTAAAAAGAAATCATTTTGAATCATGGCTTTCTCAATCAAACGCTACAAGAGGGTCACTCAAAAGGTCAGGTCTTCAAGTCCCTCTAGTTGGATAAGTGATGAAGATGCACAAACCAACTTTGTTTGTTTCTAGCGCATTAGGAAGGTTATCCCACACAAGCTTCTAGGTATTCTATTCTTTAAGAGAGAAGGGTTTATTTTCCAAGACAGGTTGAAGTATCAAGGCCTTGCAAGGTTCATTCAAATCTTAAGTGATTGATACCCTAACCTGGTTAAGGTTTTCTGTGGGAATCTTAAGGTTGAAAATGGTATCATTTGTTCAAGAGTTAAGGGGGTTGACATCAAACTGGATGAAGCAATCTGGTCAACCATTGTTGGCTTCATGCCTAATGGTCACAAGTCTCACTTAGGAGTACCTGGTATAAACAAGCTTGCAATATATAAAGCTTGCTTGAGAAATCCTGATGAACCCAGGGATTTCACACTGTTTAAAGTTGGTGGACTAAAAAGGGATTAGAGGTTATGTGCATTTGTTATTGCCTAGAATCTATTACCTAGAGGGGGTAATCATGCTCAACTCACAACTAAAGATGTATACTTCATGCTCTTAAGGGAAGGTTACAAACTGATTGGACTGTTGCTCTTTGTGATCATATGGTCAAGATTTCAAAGCAAAATATGGCCAGCCTTCCATATGTTGTGTTTTTAGTCGAGTCATGTGTCATTAATTTGTTGATCGTATTGATGAATGTTGATAGGGGGAGCTATGTGAAAGTTAAACCTAAATCCTTGTGTGTTTTTTATGATGAAAACAACAAAAATGTTTTAATAGTTTCTTGCACACATTATGCAAAGCTGTGTCTATATGTTTCTTTGTCTGTGAACTATTTGTTTTGCATACTTACTGTGGTTATACATAAGTTTATATTTGTAGTATGCATATTCATGGTTTTGAATGAGAAAACTTTTTGCACAATGCATATCTGTATGAATTAATCGATTACAATGTTTATGTAATAAATTAGATTCATCAGATATCAGTAAATGCTTAATTGTGGCAAACTACAAGTTTTAACCGATTACATTATATGTATAATCAATTAAAACTCGTGCCTTTGCTTATACTTATTTGCTGAGTGCAGTGATGTGTTTTCAAATGAAATAGTTTTCAAATTTGCTTAAGTGTTATACTTAATCGATTACACTATTTTCTTAATCGGTTAAATCTCGTGCACACTGAAAACTTTTTTCATGATAAATCTTAACAACCATAACGGTCATATTTTGAATTATTTTGACTTGCATTAATTGTGCAATCGATTACATTACATGTGTAATTTGTTAAATGTGTTTTAATGTGATTTTGTTATAGTAGTGTTAGTTGCTTAACCGATTACATTAATATTGAAATCTATTAAGATGTTGATAAATCATTATTTTGTACTATTCACTTAGCTTTCCGCACCAAATTATATTAGTGAATTGTGATTAATTCTCCATTATTGTCTCATTTTCACTAATTGGGCTTAATTTGATCAGTAATTCATACTTTTAATTAATTTGGATTATTTGAATCTAATTATTCTAATTATTAATTGTAGGACAATTTTGGAATTATGGTTAGGACTTCAAGAGGGTTGCAACACCATTTAATTTCGTTTTGTAATTTTATTTATGTTAGTTTTGGGTCAGATTTGACTTTTGGGCCTATTTTTTGTCAATATTTTGTAAGAAGCCCATATAAAGGGCATTTTCGTCTTTTGCCCTTTTAAAACCCCAAATCAGATTTGGGAAAGCTCTCTCCCCTCATTTTCACGTTTTATCTCTTAGGGTTTCTTTGCTTTGGGACGTCTTCTTCCACCCCTCTTGGCGGTTTAGGTTCTTTCTTTCCCTTTCTTGTATTGAATCAATTTCGTTTTTCAATTACAATTTCAATTTCGTTTCCTATGCTTGGTTTAAAATTACGTTCTCTGATCTTGTCTTTTCATTTCCCCTAATTGCATTTCGTTTCTGCACATGCATTTCCATTCATGTTTTCTATCTCGTTTTCATGAATTGAATTGCGTTCTTATTTGTGCTTTGATTTCATATTTGCGTTTTATTTATTGTTGTTGCATTCCAAAATTAATTCACTTTTGTTTTTGCTATTTTAATCTCACTTTAATGGTAGCTTAAGTTTGCTTGATTGGGCATTAGTGAAATTGCATCATTTCTAGGAGATTTCTGAGTTGGAAGTGTCTTTTTGCTGCTCTGATTTGGCTAATACTAAATTTGTTTTGCACTTGCAATTGGGTATACGCTTAGTTGCCTAATTGGTGTCTAATCTCCGCTTAGTTGATGAAACTGTATGGTGTAGAATTGGTTGAATATTAGCATTGTATTTGCTTAATTCACTTTTATGAAAACATGATTAATCTTCGCGTAGTTGGTTAGCTTGTGTTCGATTAAAGGTTAGAGTAGTGTGCAATTGTTGTTAATCTGTGATTGGAAGTTTTGTAATTGAGCTAGTGACCAATCGTTTTTAATTAGTGTTTGATTTCATTCATTTTAGTTCACTCAAAACTTTCCAAAAACCACCCCCACCACATGTTCGATCAAATTCCTGAACCACAATTTGGTCCTTGAGAGATGACCTAGGAGTCATTTCCTAGTTTAAACTGCATTTTATTGCACATCAAATTTGTATCGGGTGCGACCTCGATTAGATGCATCAGACTTGAGAAAACTATATATTGATACATAACTCTCTACATTAAAAACTGAACTTTTGGAATTTTATCTTTAATATTTGACAAAGTTAGTTGAGATCAGAAATTGCAGGGGTGTTCATTCTCCAAGAATCAGGAAGCGTTTAGTTTGGTATATTCAAAGGATTCTTGAAGGAATTGTAGTGTGCTTACATTTGTCGATGACCATTCGCACTCTTAGGTGTTCTGAATCAGATCAGTGTTGATGTTGTGTTAGCATAAAGTTGAAGAGCAGAAATTTTGATGATGTCTCAAAGTCAAGTCTCAAGTGCTCTTATTACAAGAAGATCTTCATGAAGACTTTTTTTTATATTAAAACTTTTGTAATATAGTAGATTTATGTATAGGATATGGTTTATCTTTGATTCTATGTATTGTTTGCCTTAGGTTGCGTTAAAATTTATTTTGAAATAGAAGACCTCATTTTATACTCAAGATAAATGATTATCAACTTATAAGAATCGATTATTACTAATCAATTATGAGTTGCCATAATTGATTAACACGAGCAATTATGAGAATTTTTAAGCAAGTTTTTTACCATTGTGCATTCATTAAATGCAAAATCAATTACCATAATTGGATAATTTATTATCACATGTTAACAGGTCTTTGAAGGTATCCTTGAGTGAGATCTGTATACATTAGATTGGGACTCTCATTCTAAAATACAAAATAAGTGTATTTCGAAAAATCATATCTGTAGTATGCGGTGATAAGTGTTCTAGGGTTTATTGAACACTTGTGTTGTGGCTATGAGAACTTGGTGTGCTGGCATAGAGCGAGAACTTTCATAGGGAGGGTGATTGAGTGTTGTTGCTATTGGCATAGAGCGAGAACTTTCATAGGGAGTGTGATTGAGTGTTGTTGTTGTTGGCATAGAGCGAGAACTTTCATAGGGAGTGTGATTGAGTGTTGTTGTTATTGTTAAGTTGAAAGCTTGTCATCCTTCGTGAAGTATTCGGAAGAGGTATTCATCCTTTGTGAAGATTCAGAGGAGGTGTTCATCCCTTGTGGGTCATAGGGGAAGTGAGTTTCATCTCTTGGGGGTAACAAGAGAGGTGTTCTAACCTTAAACTGTTTTATTTTCTTTGTGATTGTAACAGTTTGTTGGTTTGTGCTAGTACATCATTAATTCTCAGTTGAGATTAACAACTGGATGTAGGATCTGTTTGATCCGAACCAGGATAAAAATTACATGTGCAATTTTCTCTCTTTCTTATTCTTTAATTTGTTTAAATTGTTTTAAGGAATTTTTATATTTACTTGAGAAAATTATTAAAAGAAAGATGCTTATTAAAAATTTGTAGGAAGCCAAACCGCGAGAACAATGAAATGTTGAAGATAAAAGAAGATTCCAACCTGATGTTAAAGCTGGCAATATTATATCATCTGCCTAACTGTTGACGAGTTTTACAGGATCTCGATATGTAAAAATGTGCAAGAAATGTGGAAGACACTGAGAGTCACCCATGAAGGAACTGATGATGTTAGAAGAGCTAGAAGAAATACTCTAATCCAAGAGTATGAGATGTTTCGCATGAAGCAAGGGGAAACAATTATATATGTCCATAAACTCTTCACGCGTATTGTGAATCATCTCATTGGGGGTAGGTAAGTCCTTTGAAAATGATGAATTAAATATAAAAGTTATTAAATCTTTGGACATGTTTTGTCAACCAAAGGTAACTGCAATTAGTGAGTCACAAAATCTCAAGACCATGTCAATGGCTGCATTGTTTGGTAAGTTGAGAGAACATGAACCGAATCTTGGGATATTAAACGAGGATGAAGAAAAAGGAAAGAAAAAGACTTTGGCATTCAAAGAATATCTCGATAAAAGTCTTAAGGAAGACGACGACTCTAAGGAAGATGAAGAAATCAGTCTCTTCGTTAAAAAATTTAATAAGTTCATGAAGTTCAAAGGAAGGAGAAAATTTAAAGGTAAAAATAAGGAAATCAAGGAATCTTTGCCAAATTATCGTTGTTATGATTGGGGGAAAAGCGGCATATGAAGGCAGATTGTCCAAACCCAAAGAAGGGTGAAGAAAGAGACCAAAAGAAGTTCTTCAAGAAAAGGAAGGCGTATATAGCTTGGGAGGAAGACAATAATTCTACAACAAGCTCAAGCGACTCTAATGAGCAAGCCAACATATGTTTGATGGCTGATGATGACATCTCTGAAAGCCAAGTAAGTATCTCTAGCGATTCTGAAAATTCATATTATACTGAAAGTGAATTACTTGATACGTATAAAGAATTATTATGTGCATCAGAGAGATTGAATAATGCTCATAAAAAAATTAAAGAAGATTTTAAAGAATTAAAATCAAATCATGAGAAAATTCTTGAAGAAAATAAGGATTTGAAAAATAAAATTTTATATTATGAAAAAGGTAAATATATCAAAATTGGAGAATGTGCTTCTTGTTTAAATAAAAGGATGTCTCTTGATAAAACAACCAACATTGAAAGTAGTAATAATTCAAAAATTAAAAAGGTTGTTAAACATGTTCCTAAAAATAGTAATAATTACTACGATTATAATTATGGTAATAAAATTAAAAAATTTCCTAAATATAATTACAAATATCATGATTATAATTATAAAAATAAAATAAAGTATGTTCCACATTATAATCAAAATTATTATTATGATTATAATTATATAAATAGAAATAAAAATAAATATAGAAGAACCCGTAGAGTTTAGATAGAAGAAGGAGCTACTTATAGGAACCCAAATGTTATTACTTGTTTTTATTGCATGAAAAATGATCATACATAAAATAAATGTAAAATAAAACATTATGGTGTTCCATGTGGAAAGTTTACTTCGGTTATAAAATAATTTAAATATTTGTCTAGCTAACCCAAAGGACCCAAATAAGTATTTTTGGGTACCAAAATATTATTTTTCCAATTTTGCAAGTTATTTCAAAATTAAGAAAGAAGCTTTTGGGTGTGCACAAAAACTTGGTAAAGTATAGTTTGTCAAATTAAGGGGGTGTTTTTAAAATGAAAAGAAAAATTTGATAATTTTTTTAAACTACTTCTCTTTCTTCCTTAAGGTTTCAAATTTAAGGGCAGTTTAATTTTGTTTAAGTTACTCAATAAGGAGGAATACTTCGTTACACTTCTTTTATTTATTTGTTATGATTTCTAAATTTATTGTATTTACTATGTTTTGAATTATGTCTCATGTTTCTCTTTAATAAAAATTATGATAACTATAATATATTTATTTCTCTTGCCTTATTTTTCATGACTTATATTCAGGGGGAGTTTTATATTAAGGGGAGAGTTTTCTTTTTAATCATATATAGCGCCTTTTTATTATGATGTCTCAAAGTCAAGTCTCAGGTGTTCTTATTACAGGAAGATCTTCATGAAGACTTGGTTTTATATTAAAGTTTTTGTAATTTAGTAGATTTATGTATAGGATGTGGTTTATCTTTGATTCTATTTATTGTTTGCTTAGGTTGCGTTAAAATTTATTTTGAATTAGAAAACCTCATTTTATAATCAAGATAATTGATTATCAACTTATAATAATCAATTATCAATAATATAATTATTTATTACTTGCCATATTTGATTATCACGAGCAATAATGAAAATTTTTAAGCAAGTTTTTGACCATTGTGCATTCATTAAATGCATAATCAATTACCATAATTGAATAATTGATTATCACACGTTAATTAGTTGACAACGAATCTTTGGAGGTATCCTTGAGTGAGATCTTTATACATTAGATTGTGACTCTCATTCTAAAATACGAAATACGAAAAATACGAAATAAATGTATTTCGGAAAATCTTATCTATAGTATGCGGTGATAAGTGTTCTAGGGTTTGTTGAACCCTTGTGTTGTGGCTTTGAGAACTTGGCGTGATGGCACAGAGCGAGAACTTTCACAAGGAGTGTGATTGAGTGTTGTTGCTATTGGCATAGAGCGAGAACTTTCATAGCGAGAACTTTCATAGTGAGAACTTTCATAAGTATTCTTTTGTGTTGTTTTGTCTATATTAGATTTGAAGTAGGAGAGGAGATTGCATTGAGAGAGTGTCTCTGTAATTCTTGTTGTATAACTCAATCTATATAGTGAAGTGGCTTTAAATCTTAGGTTGTTTAAAAGTGGACTGGATGTAGGCATTGAGGCCGGTATTTGTCTTTCTATCCCTTTTCTTTTTCATTTCATTACATTCTTTATTTTGCTTATATTTCAAGAAAGGGTTAAAGATTTTCCAAAGGTTTTAAAAAGAATTTTTTTAATATAGAACCAATTCAGCCCCCTATTGGTTGGGAAATAAGGCCTATCTATTTCTACAATTGGCACCAAGCTGATTTTTCGAAAGTTACTCGAAAACTAATCGATTTGATTTTTTGTGTAATCGATTATTTTGATCTTGATGGCCTCTGTTTCTCAAACTTTTGGTGAAGGTGCTTCCACAAACAGACCCCCTTTGTTTGCAGGAGAAAATTATCCTGTTTGGAAACTTAGGATGAGAATTTTCTTGGAATCGATATATAAAGATGTTTGGGATGCAGTGATAAATGACCCTATGAGCCTACAAAGGTTAGTGATGGTAAGACCGTATCAAAGAACTTTTCTGAGTGGAACCAGGAAGAAAGAAAAAGGGCACATTATGATGTTAAAGTTAAAAGTATTATTTCATCTGCACTAACAATTGATGAGTTTTTCAAGATATCTACATGCAAAAGTGCAAAGGAGTTGTGGGATGTCCTTGAAGTTACTCATGAAGGGACTGATAAAGTTAAAAGGGCCACGAAAAACTCTTTTATCCAAGAATATGAGATATTTTGAATGAAGCCTGAAGAAAACATCAAAATGAAAAATTCATCATAACAACAATAATTTAAAGGCTAAAACAGAAGTAAATCAAATCATGAATTCTAAACTACCTAAATCAACTAACCAAAATATCAAAACTCAAATAAACTTCAACTAACACTATCAATTGCAATTGAACAAACTTAACTCGTAATTAAACTAAAAAACATTAAAGTTGCAATGATTCAAACCTAAAACTAGAAATTGTAAACAAAACGTAGTAATCTCAAAGTAATTGAAAGTGTATTATAAGGAAAATGAAAATTACAAGAGAAAAGCACAGTAGAATCAATGTCGAGATATTCACAGGTTGTCACCACCGTGAGTGTTGATCAAAAGTTCAAGAACACCAGAATTTACCCTACGCAAAGCAATAAACCTAAAGCTACAAGTGAATCGAACCCTAGAACCTGTTCACGATGTCTGTCACCCATCATTACTCAACACTAGCGCTCTTGAATCGCATCTCACAGGTGGAGTCTGTCACCCTCCACCATTCACCACATGCTCTCTCAAAATTCTCGCAGAGCCTCTCACCCTCTGCGTTACACTTACACACACTATCTACTTTTTCTTTATATAGAGAAAACCAAAGGGGAAAAAATGGGAAAGGGGAAGAAGACCCCTTGACGCTTCAGACTTCCTCATATCAGACGACTTTTGTTTATCATCCTCTCCAAGCCCTTCGATCATCTTCTCTTTGGTCAGCTTCTTCTCCGGGCAGGATCGCGACTTCGTCTTCTCCTCTCTTTCTTGCATTCTCACACATAAGCCCTAGCTTGAGGGAGTGCTTTTCTTTCCAAATGAATTGATACATCATGAACCCCAAGGAAGGCAGCAGCTGCCAAGTCATCCAATACGCACCAAAATTGCGTCGTTCCACTTAAGCCCAATTTCCATGCCAACACATAGCAACAACAACAACAATGTCAGATCTTTGGCCTAATCCAGCCCACTCGATTCCAACTTCTTAAAGCAGCAACAACACTAGCCCAAAACATTTTAATTTGGCCCAATCTGTAAAAAAATCAATCAGCAAATAGTAAAAGAAGAAAAATGAAGCAATTAAGCAATATATTTTTATTGAAAGATTTTCTTAAACAAAATATTAATTTTCTAATTATTAACAAAAATTAAAAATTACACCTAAAAATCTATTTTTAACTAAAATTTCACAAAACCTAAGATTTAATAGAAAAACAAAAAAACTAATCTAATTCTATACAATTAAGAACAAAGAGAAGCTAAGAAAGACTCTGAAACAAAGAAAAATATGAAAATATAGAGAGTTATCACACCCCCACACTTGGACAAATGCCCTCTTGGGCAGGGACAAACTAGAAAGAAAAAGAAAAAGAAAAGACTCAAATTACAAAAGAAAAGACTAAACACAAAACAAGGAATTTCTAAATTCTATTTCAGCTAACTCAAACCTGCCAAAACAAACAATTCTTAGCTATTTACTTAAATCAAAACTGCACAAAAGTAATTTCAACTTTAAACTCAAGCTTCAGCAATTCTAGCAGATATATAATAGCTTAATTCAATCAAAATCAGCAAAATCAACATATTGAAGAGTAGCAATCAGCCTCAACCTCACAGGATGCATTGTATGCACTCAAATCACTCAAGTGTTTAGGGATAATCCTGTTTCACTCAATCATGTCATGCCAACTACCATTCACAACTTTGAAAAGACTTTAAATGATAGTGCTTGACTCAAGGTTTCTCTAAATCACTAGGTCTTTATTTGGCTTGTAATGTACATGGAATGGAATAAAAAATAGAAAAGAATGGCAACTGGAATGAAATAGAGAAGTGTGAAGAAATGGGAGAAAACTAGAACTCAGTGCAACTATCTCTCAAACTTTGGCTAGATGATTTTTTTCTTTCTTTTTTTTTTCTCTAGTTCTCTTTCTATTCATTCATTTCAGGTCTCTTTTTCAATTTCTTTTTTCTGATTTTTCTCATTTCCAGATCTGTTTCTTTCTTTTTCAACCAAACCAGAATTTTTTCAAATCATCTTTCTTTTCTTTTTCACTTTTAGCCTTACTCTTTTCATGCACTCACCAAGTTATAGACTCTCCCTCCTTCTCACAAATCTCTAAGGTTTATGTAATGGTTAGGGAAATGGCTTGAAATGAATGGAACAAGAAAATAGGCTAAGCTCAAAAGAAGGTACAATGGTAAGAAATGAAATGGGTAAGCTAAATTGGAAAAATGAAGGATGCCTATATCATATTCAAAATTACCAAGAGCAAGCACATCACAAAGAACCAATGCAAAATCAGAACGAAAGCTAAACATGCATATAATCACACAAGAAAGACAAAAACTGGCCCAAAATCTTTCAAGGGTTTAAAATTTGTTAAAACAGACTTGCTACTCATCTTATGTGTCGCAACCGGAATCGTGACGGAACGACGACCCAAAAAAGAAACGGTTTTGAAAAAAGAGATTTGGAGTCGCCACCAAAGTTTATTCTGGAAAACTACGGAAAAACGATAAAATGATAAGGGATGGTTTATGAAAAACCAGATTCTGGGTTCGGGAGTCGGTTACACGTAGGGAAGGTATTAGCACCCTTCAACGTCTGCCCTAAGGCAGTACCTTTAACTAAATACACGAATATGATGTGGTTTTCAAAATGTTTAACTATTTCCTAAAATAAAACTCTAAAGAGACAAAATATATTTTTTAGTTTTTTGGGCCCGACAAGGATTGACCTTGCTCCTACGTATTCTCATTCAGAATGAGAAATCAGGGTTACGTAGTTCTTTTAGAAACTGCTTGAAAATTTTGTTTGAGGAATTGTTTGAGAGATTTGTTTGAGAAATTGATTATGGATAAATTTGGATTTTTGGGGAAGTGAACCTAACAAGGACTAGCCTTGCTCCTACGTATCTCCACTTTTGATGAAGAATCAAGGATCACGTAGTTCTGGCCGAGAAATTGTTTGTTTGCTTGAAAGTGTTGATGTTTTTAGTTTTTTTGAAGATTTTATATTTTTTGGTATTTTTTGAGAAAACGAAGGTGAAAAGGTTTTTTAGCACAAGGACGATGCGAGCGATCACACATGTGCTTAACCCTTTAAGACATATTTTTATAATTTTATTTGAGAAAGAAGAAAAGGTTTTTAGCACAAGGACAATGCGAGCGATCACACATATACTTAACCTTTAAAATATTTTCTTTGGATAGTTTTTACGAAAGAAAGAGAAAAGGTGTTTAGCACAAGGACGATGCGAGCGATCACACGTGTGCTTAATCTTTAAAATATTTTTTGGTATTTGTTTTTATAAAAGAAAGAAAAAATATTTTTAGCACAAGGACGATGTGAGCGCTCACACATGTGCTTAACCTCTAAAATATTTTTTTCTATTTTTTAGAGATAAAAAACAAAATTGTTTATAAATGAAAATTTATAATAAAAAACAGTAAAAACAGTTATGGAATAATAAAAACAAATTTAATAAGATAATTCAAAACCAAAAGAAGAAGTGAAGTGATAAGAACCTGGATGAGAAGACAATGATAGTCCGATCAAGATGCGAGTGAAAATAGAGGCTTCAAGAGATGTAGATGTTGATATAGAGGAGAAGATATGTGTTGAAGTGTTTCATATGTGGTGTGTGTAGAAGAATGATTATAGGGGAGATAAGGAATGTGTGGAAAGATATGTAGTGTGGGAGAGAAGAATGAAGTAGAGTTTTGGGATGGAAATGAAGAGGTTTGGTGTGAGAGAAAAAAGATGGATTTGTGTAATTGTGTGTGTGAAAAAAAGGAGTGAAGAGAAATGTGGGTATTTATAGAGATATGGATGGAGAAAGTTGATGAAGAAAAGTAATATAATAAGTGGGTGGAAAAATTAGATGAAATGAAATATAATAAAAAAAGTAAATAGTAAAAGTTGGTGTGGAAAATAAGTGAAAGAAATAATATAAAAAGTGGGTGGAGAAATTAGGTAAAGAAAGTAGATGGAGAAAATAATAAAATATGTTAGTGGAGAAGGTGGTAAATAAAATATGATTTAGAAAAATGATGGAATAAATAAAAGTTAGTAAGAGAAATTAATATAAAAGTGGGATGCAAAAGTAGATGGAGAAAAATGGATGAAAGAAATAATAAAATAAGTTGGTGGAGAATGTGGTGGATAAAATATAATTTGGAAAAGTAGATGGAATAAATAAAAGTTAGAAAGAGAAATTAATATAAAAGTAGGGTGGAAAAGTAGATGGAGAAAAATGGATGAAAGAAATAATAAAATAAGTTGGTGGATAAAATATAATTTAGGAAAGTAGATGGAATAAATAAAAGTTAGTAAGAGAAATTAATATAAAAGTGGGGTGAAAAAGTAGATGGAGAAAATGGATTAAGGAAATAATGAAATAAGTTGGTGGAGAAGGTGGTGGATAAAATATAATTTAGGAAAGTAGATGGAATAAATAAAAGTTAGTAAGAGAAATTAATATAAAAGTGGGGTGGAAAAGTAGATGGAGAAAATGGATTAAGGAAATAATAAAATATGTTGGTGGAGAAGATATTATTAAAAAATGTAAGTGGAATAATTAGAAAAGTTGGTATATAAGTGGAATGTGATATGGAGGGTGAGGTGGATGGTGATGTGGAGTGCGGTGTGATAAGAGAAAAGGGGTGGTGAGGAAGTAAAAAAGTGTAGGATTATTTTGGGTCATAGAATTAAGGAGTGAAAATTTAATTTGGGGGTGCAAATAGTAAAACAAATAATATTTTTTTTATTCTTTTGCTCTTTTTTTTTAATTTATTTTTATGATGAATTTTATTTATCCGGACGAAATTGGGTATTGACACTATGCAAAAATTACTGAATTGAAATGAACTAAAGCTAGAAAAATTAATGCTAGAACTACCTCTGCATAAATCTAAAGCTACACTAGTGCAAAAAGTGCTTTAGACGTTTGTTATTTTGGCCTTTTAACGTTCGATATGTATCCGACGTCTTTGTGGGTGACGTTACTCAGACGTCGGGTACGCTGCCCCGACGTCTATATAGACGTCGGAGGGGGGTATACCCGACGTCTATATAGACGTCAGAGGGGTACGCCTGACGTCTATATAAACGTCAAAGGGGTATACCCGATGTCTATATAGACGTCTATAGGCCCTGAAACGTTTTGTTTACTATAACTCATTGGACATCGGTTTGTGCATTGACAGAATGAGGTGTAACTCGTGGAGGGTGTAACAACCCTATGGATAAGTGAATGAGGTGTAACAAACTCGTGGAGGGTGTAACAACCCTATGGATGAATGAATAAGGTGTAACAACCTCGTGGAAGGTGTCACAACCCTATGGATAAGTGAATGAGGTGTATCAACCTCGTAGAGGGTGTAACAACCCTATGGATGAATGAATGAGGTGTAACAACCTCGTGGAGGATGTAACAACCCTATGGATGAATGAATGAGGTGTAACAACCTCGTGGAGGGTGTAACAACCCTATGGATGAATGAATGAGGTGTAATAACCTCGTGGAGTGTGTAATAACCCTATGGATAAGTGAATAAGGTGTAACAACCTCGTGGAGGGTGTAACAACCCTATGGATAAATGAACGAGGTGTAACAACCTCATGGAGGGTGTAACAACCCTTTGAATGAGTGAATAAGGTGTAACAACCTCGTGAAGGGTGATAACAGTTGAAAAACTGTTATTTTCATGCTTAAAATTGATACTAAAAGCAACCTTTAGACTTAGAAACTAGCTTGAAATCATACTTTTATCCATATTTTCAGAAATAAGAGAGTTGGACAGGTTTATGCTTGATTTGAGTGTTTTTGTGCAGGTTTTAAGGTGAATTTAGTGAAAGAAGTGAAGAATGAGAGAGAGGGAATCAGAAAAGGAATCAAAGAGTGCAAAAGGAGAAGCCGAAGGCACCGCTCAACGGCATTTCACCGCTGAGCGGCACTTAAGAGGTTGCGGGAGGTCCGCTGAGGGGCAAAATGGCCGCTGAGGGGAGAAAACGAGACGTGCAATCACCGCTGAGCGGTATGTTACCGCTGAGCGGCACTTTAATGGGCTTGGGCTTGACTTTTTGTAATTTACGAATGGTATTTAAGCCTTAGGGTTTCCTAGGGTTAGGCATCTTTGGCAGAACGAGGCAAACACTCTCTCTTCCACCCCTTTGAAGGAGGATCTTGGATGCTCAGGCTACCTCTTCACCTTTTTAGGGTTTATTCTTTCATACTTTCATTGTAATTCATCTAGGTTCACCATGAATATGGTGAACTAAACCTTGTATGTTTGTTGGGGAATCAATGTAATCTCTTGAAGCTCTCATATATGGAATTTATGCTTGCATCTTAATCTAAGATTTATGCTTTCTTTCATCATTAGTTAGGGTTTTTCCTCTTTGCTCAATGCTTGCATAGTTTAACTCATTCAATGCATGATTATTGGTTTTGTCGATACAGACACGTACGGGGAAGTCTAGATCCAGGGAATTTCTCCCAATATTATATTGGTTGTCGTTAAGCTCCTGCACTTATGAACTAATCATTAGGAATGCTAGGAATTGTATGAACTCGTGATTAGGGAGAAGCCATCTAGAATGGTACTTTAGAGAGTGGCATTAACAATGATGATTTGAATGTTGAATTCCTAAAATGTATGAGAGTGGATGAGATGAAATTGACCCCCAACAACATATTCATTCATATATTTCATTGAAAGTGTTTATCTTTTGTCTTTGCCATTGATCAAATTTCATGCATACATGTTTATTTTCGTCTTTTGCATAATATAATCAAAATATTTCGTCTTTAAGTCTTAGCTAATCAAGAAATCACATAACTAAACTAGGCCGTGAGTCCTTTGGGAAGAACGATACTTGGTCTTACCAAGTTTATTACTTGAACGATTCGGTCATACTTGCCGATTGAAAAACAAGTTTGTGACATCATATTTTGGTGCTTACAAATTTGTCCATCAAGTTTTTGGCGCCGTTGCCGGGGACTCGTGGTTTAACTAGTTAATTTGTGTGATTATTGATTATCTTTGACTTTAAATTTGAATTTCTGTTTTTATTTTTTCTGTTTTTATTTTATTTTATTTTATTTTTCTGTTTTTATTTTATTTTATTTTATTTTTTCTGTTTTTATTTCATCTTCTTATCTTTGATCTTATATCTTCTTTTATATCTTTTTGTGCTAACAATTGTTTTTAGGGTTTTGTGCCTAATGTCTGCAGAATGCAACTTGGTCAAGAATTTAACTATATGGGCACTCAATTCTACCAAAGTAATCTCAACCACTGGTGGGAACCTCACTCAAGCATGGATCAAAGCCAATTTTGGGAAGCTGCTGGACAATTCGAGAACCAACCACAACAACAATGGCAGCGAAAACCCTCTCTATCAGAAAGTTTGGAGGACACCCTTCAACGATTTTTGAAAAATTCCGACTCTACTCAGAAAAGCATTGAAGAATCATGTAAAAGGATGGAGATGCACTTTCGTTACATTAGTCAGAGATTGAATGATGAGGTTAATATTGAAGTTAACCTTAAGGAAGAAGGGCAAACCAATGTCACTGAAAGTGACAAGATTCTTGATGAGAAAAAAATAGAGGGAGATGCGGAAAAGATAGAGAGAAAAGAGAAAGAAGAGTTGAGTGAGAAAAATAAAGATGAAGAAAAAGAGAAAGAAGTGGTTGAGAGAGAAGAGAGAAAGAAGATTTGTGTGAAAATAAAGAAGTTGAAAAGAAAAAGAAAAGGGAAGAAAAAATTGAAAGAAAGGAAAAAGAGAAATTTTAGGGAGAGAAAAAGGAAGAAAAAGAAGATGAGAGGAAAGAAGAAGAAATCATATGAAAAATCCCATCCTCATCTAAAGAAGAATCATAGGAAGGAAAAGAAATTTAAGTGCTTAATGGAAATCTTCAAGAAATTGGAGATTAAAGTTCCTATGATTGAGACATTGCAACAGGTTCCTGGTTTGATCAAATTTCTGAAGAAGTTCAGTAGGAAGAAGAAAAAGAAGAAGGAACTTGCGCTTTACTGGGTCAAGCTAATGACGTTAAAAGAGCGCTTGCTGGGAGGCAACCCAGTGATTTAAAAACTTTTGATTTTATTTTGTTTTTGTACCTTTTAATTTGTGGACATTATCTTGTAAATATTGTGTTGGATCCAGCATCTACTGAAGGATGCTAGAGGGTTAAGTATCTACTGAAGGATACTAGGTTTGTAACACCTACTGATGGGTGTTGGTGGATTTTGGGTCAGGCTCGTGACGTTAAACAAGCGCTACCTGGGAGGCAACCCAGTTGATTGATTGTTTCTGTTTGTTTATTTTAGTTAGAATTTGCATAAGCATTTTTAACATTGAATTACAGGGAACCCATGAGGGGCATGTAGGGAAGACACGTAGGTTAAGAAAAGAAGGAGAGGAGCACATCACGAAAGTGCCGCTGAGCGGTATTTTACCGCTGAGCGGTACTCTCGCAGATTGGGCTTTAGTTCCCCTTAGTGGGACCCGAGCCCATTAGGGTATTTTTAAACCCTAAGCTGCATAAAGTCTTATATTTTCTAGTTTCTCTCTGCACAAACACTTCCACACATCCTCTCTTAGGTTTTCCACATCTTTTCACTCTTCCCTCTTAAGAAAATTTCTCTTCCACTCACTTTTTCACTAGTGTGCCATCAAAGTTTGGGGTTGGAAGAGAGCATTCTAGCTTGGAAGCATTCTCATTACATCTAGCATCTCCACCCAAGTAAGTAAAATGCATTTTGTTCATTCTAGGGTTCTTGAATTTGAATGTGATTGTCAAAGCATGAATATTTAGGGGTTTTGATTTCTATGCATGATTTGATGATATATTTAATGTTTGAACCGATTAAACTGCATGATTATGAACTGGAAAACTGAAAATTGCATTTGGGTGGAGTTAGGAAAGCTTTAAAATAGGTTTTTCAAAAATCTGCAGAGTTACCGCTGAGGGGTAATCTGCCGCTGAGCGACACTCTGCCAGATTTGATTTTTCTGAAATTTTGCGTGTTGGAATGTGGCGCTGAGGGGAAATTCTGGCCCTCAGCGGTGGTTTAGCTTCGAAAGGAGTTGTGTTCTGTGTTTTACTAATGATTAACATCATGTTCTGTGGTTTTGTTTGTGTTTTGAATGTAGGAATGGCTTCTTCATCAGGAAAAAGATTGAAAACCATGGCAACCAAGAGAAAGGAAAAGGAACCAGAGCAACCCCATTCTGGCAGGTTCCTCTCTAGGAAACATGAGAAGCACTTTAGGGTGGTTCAGGACAGGAGACTTCTGATGGAAAGAAAGGTTGGAATGATACCTAACTTTGCTCCTCAATTTGGAGAGCAAGTGTTAGGGAATGATTGGGGAAAGCTAGCCACTTATCCTGCACCTGCCAACATAGCTGTGGTAAAGGAATTTTACGCCAATGCAAAGAAGATTGGTGATTATCCAGCTGAGAATTATTTGGGCTATGTCAGAGGCCATGCTATCAGGTATGATCCTGATTCTATCAACAACTTCCTGGATACTGTATGGGCTGGTGAGCAATGTCAGTTTGCTCTTTGCATGGAGGAAGGTGCTGATTTTGAGGATGTGGAGAGAGTGTTGTGTATAACTGGAGGACACTTCCAAAGGAATAGATCTGGCTCAGTGGTTAACATTAGGAGGAAAGATTTGACTCCTCTTGCAAAATATTGGATGGCATTTTCTCATGCCAACATTCAGCCATGTTCACATGTGTCAGATATTACTCTCAGCAGGGCACTATTCATCTACTATGCTATCAGAAATTTGAATGTTAATATTGGGCAGGTGATAGCTGATGAAATTAGTGTATGTGCTAACACCTTAAACAACAAAGCACCATTAGGACATCCTTCTTTGATCACTCACCTTTGCAAGCTAGCTGGGGTGGATACTTCTGTTCCACCATTTGAGAGGCCAAGAAAAGCTATTGATGAGGCCTATTATAGACAATACTGTGGAGGTGAGGATGTAGCTCAGCCAGTTCCACCATGCCGGGCTCGTAGAGAGAGAGGGCCAGCATAGAGCCAGACATCTGCTGATACACATGAAGCAGAACCATTTCAGATGAGGGACATGTATATGTCTCTTATAGGTGCTCAGTTGCAGTCTATTCACAGAGGGCAGGTGGCCACTGCTGAGATGATAGTGGGGATGTATGATACACCTCACCCCCACAGGTGGACTATGGATGAATTCCACAATGTAGTAGCTTGGCCAGAAGAACCAGTACATGGAGGAGGAGCTGGAGCAGCTGAAGCTTCAGCTAGAGATATAGAAGAAGATGAAGCTGAGGAGGAGGATGCATTTGATGATGATGAAGATGAGGAGGAAGAGGAAGATACAGAGGACAGCTCAGACTGATGAGGAGCTGAGATAGCATTTACTGATGAATGCTATCATATGATTATGCTTTTGTGGTTTAAGTTTTCTGAACTTATTTGTTTTTGTTTTTAGATTAGGGTTTGATGTACTCTATTGAACACCTGGTTTGTTATGATGGTTTGCTATTAACTGTGATTGTGTGATAAGTACTGCTTGATGATGCTTATTGATTGATTGATGTTGAGATAGATGTGCACATTAAAATGCTTATACAGGTGATTCACAAGCTTTGTGAACAAATGCATGATATTATGATTGTGATTGTGAGATTAAGCAGGATGTGTATGTCAAATGTGAATGAGCTTATATGTGAGGTTTTGAGCTCCAGAGTTTTTGGTATGATTGAATGCTATTACTTTGAAAGCATGAATGATTTTGCCCAGGTTTTATATGATTGAATCAATTGCTTGTTTTGCATCATGTGATCAAGGCCATTTGTTGGAACCCTTTTTTATTGGCCAAATTCATAAAGTTAGCTTACTAAAAAAGAACGCGTTGTGTTCTATCCGTTGAACCCTTAGCCTTGAACATACACTGAAAACCTTTGATTGAAAATCTTTACCTTGAGTTAAGTAGAGGATCTTGTATGGTATTGTTAAATGTTCAAGTTTGGGGTTGTTGGAAAAACATGAAAAGAAAAGCATTGAGCTAAGAGCTAAAAAGTAAGAATATGCAAAGAGAAAAGAAAAAAAAGTAAAGCTCAATGCAAATGCAAAGGTAAAAGAAAGTTGGGTATGAATAAGATGATTGTGTTGTTATGATTCTCTTAACTCAAGGATTTTGTGATCCAGAAAAACCAATTTTCTTGTTAGCCCAGCCACATTATAAGCCATTGAAAAGTCCTTGTGATGATGCATGCTTGTGAATGTTTTTGATTGTGGTAAAATGAAAGGCAAAGTTGATTCATGTAACATTGTGATAGTGGAGTGAATGAGTAAAACACTTTACCTCTTATACACTTGTGTGTTGAGTGAAACACTTTACCTAGTGAGGAAATAGTCCATAAGCACATGAACATCCATGCTTAATTGATTGATCATTCATGAAAAATAGCATTTGTTGGAATTTAAATGACTTTGTGAACACTAAAGCATGTGCACATCTTGAATGAACTCTTGGTCATAAGTTTGAGTGAAGTTGTTATTTATCTTGAAAAAGAGGATTTTTGAATGAGTGAACCATCATATGAATTGGTTGGAGATTGAGTTACATTTTGTTTGCTTGAGGACAAGCAAAGTTCTAAGTTTGGGGTTGTGATAATAGTTGAAAAACTGTTATTTTCATGCTTAAAATTGATACTAAAAGCAACCTTTAGACTTAGAAACTAGCTTGAAATCATACTTTTATCCATATTTTCAGAAATAAGAGAGTTGGACAGGTTTATGCTTGATTTCAGTGTTTTGTGCAGGTTTTAAGGTGAATTTAGTGAAAGAAGTGAAGAATGAGAGAGAGGGAATCAGAAAAGGAATCAAAGAGTGCAAAAGGAGAAGCCGAAGGCACCGCTCAACGGCATTTCACCGCTGAGCGGCACTTAAGAGGTTGCGGGAGGTCCGCTGAGGGGCAAAATGGCCGCTGAGGGGAGAAAACGAGACGCGCAATCACCGCTGAGCGGTATGTTACCGTTGAGCGGCACTTTAATGGGCTTGGGCTTGACTTTTTGTAATTTACGAATGGTATTTAAGCCTTAGGGTTTCCTAGGGTTAGGCATCTTTGGCAGAAACGAGGCAAACACTCTCTCTTCCACCCCTTTGAAGGAGGATCTTGGATGCTCAGGCTACCTCTTCACCTTTTTAGGGTTTATTCTTTCATACTTTCATTGTAATTCATCTAGGTTCACCATGAATATGGTGAACTAAACCTTGTATGTTTGTTGGGGAATCAATGTAATCTCTTGAAGCTCTCATATATGGAATTTATGCTTGCATCTTAATCTAAGATTTATGCTTTCTTTCATCATTAGTTAGGGTTTTTCCTCTTTGCTCAATGCTTGCATAGTTTAACTCATTCAATGCATGATTATTGGTTTTGTCGATACGGACACGTACGGGGAAGTCTAGATCCAGGGAATTTCTCCCAATATTATATTGGTTGTCGTTAAGCTCCTGCACTTATGAACTAATCATTAGGAATGCTAGGAATTGTATGAACTCGTGATTAGGGAGAAGCCATCTAGAATGGTACTTTAGAGAGTGGCATTAACAATGATGATTTGAATGTTGAATTCCTAAAATGTATGAGAGTGGATGAGATGAAATTGACCCCCAACAACATATTCATTCATATATTTCATTGAAAGTGTTTATCTTTTGTCTTTGCCATTGATCAAATTTCATGCATACATGTTTATTTTCGTCTTTTGCATAATATAATCAAAATATTTCGTCTTTAAGTCTTAGCTAATCAAGAAATCACATAACTAAACTAGGCCGTGAGTCCTTTGGGAAGAACGATACTTGGTCTTACCAAGTTTATTACTTGAACGATTCGGTCATACTTGCCGATTGAAAAACAAGTTTGTGACATCATATTTTGGTGCTTACAAATTTGTCCATCAAAGGGTGTAACAACCCTATGGATAAGTGAATGAGGTGTAACAACCTCGTGGAGGGTGTAACAACCCTATGGATGAATGAATGAGGTGTAACAACCTCGTGGAGGGTGTAACAACCCTATGGATAAGTTAATGAGGTGTAACAACCTCGTGGATGGTGTAACAACCCTATGGATAAGTGAATGAGGTGTAACAACCTCGTGGAGGGTGTAACAACGCTATGGATGAATGAATGAGGTGTAACAACCTCGTGGAGGGAGTAACAACCCTATGGATAAGTGAATGAGGTGTAACGACCTCGTGGAGGGTGTAACAACCCTATGAATGAATGAATGAGGTGTAACAACCCTTTGGATAATGAATGAGGTGTAACAACCTCGTGGAGGGTGTAACAACCCTATGGATGAATGAATGAAGTGTAACAACCTCGTGGAGGGTGTAACAACCCTGTGGACGAATGTAGTAAGCGTGATCATTGGGTTCGACCATTGTTTTAGAGAGGACCAAAATACAAAAAGAAAAACTTGAGCTTAAGGTGCCGAACAAAACAAGGCTTAGGATGCTAGGCGAAACTAGGCTTTGAGGGCCAGGCGAGCTGGGATTTGTGGGCCAGTGTGGAAACTTGGCTTTGGAGGGCCAGTATGGAAGCTGGGCTTGAGGCCAGGCGAACTGGGCTTGGTGGGCTTATGTGAAAACTGGGCTTGTGGGCCAGTATGAAAACTGGGCTTTGGGGCTAGGTAAGCTGGGCTTTGTGGGCTAGTGTGAAAACTGGGCTTGGGGGCCAGTATGGAAACTGGGCTTTGGTACCAGTATGGAAACTAGGCTTGAGGGCCAGGCAAAATTGGGTTTTGGGGGCCAATGTAGAAACTGGGCTTTGTGGGCCAGTGTGTAAACTAGGCTTTAGGGCCAGTGTAGAAATTGGGCTTTGGGGGGGCCGGTGTGGAAACTGGGCTTTGTGGGCCAGTGTGCAAACTGGGCTTTTGGGGGCCAATGTAGAAACTGGGCTTTGGTGCTAGGCGAACTGGACTTGGTGGGCCAGTATGGAAACTGGGCTTTGGGGCCAGTGTGGAAACTGGGCTTTGGGGGCCAGTATGGAAACAGGGCTTGAGGGCCAGTAGGGAAACTGGGTTTGGGGGCCAGTATGGAAATTGGGCTTGAGGGCTAGCTAAAACTGGGCTTTCAAATTTCGAAAATTTTGAAACTTGTAATTTTGTGAAATGTTTTGTAATTTTGACAGAAATTTGATTTTTTAAAAGACATCAAGGTGTTGAAACCCTTCATTACAAAGTATTAAAATTTTGATGCGGGATCAAGATGTCAAGACCCTAATATGAGAGAAAAAGCTTGATCGACATGAAACAATATGACTTGAAAGAGAAAGTCTGAATGTTATTCTTTTTGTGTTTTTGAAGAAGGATTCGATAACCATTCATATGAATGAAGAGGGTTTCGATCAGAAAGACTTTCTTTTTAATGGATTGATGGCAACTTATGTTATGCACATATGAAAAACATTTGCTTTGTTTTGTGTTTTTTTTTCGCTTGAGTCAATTGTGTTACTTGCAATCATCAAACTAGTCATTATTTCCAATGCTTCGAAAAGTGAGGATTGTCATACATCTGAGATCTAACTTTGAGATTAATACATTTTGACTTTTTCTTCCGAGACATCAATGCACACATGCTTGAATTTACTGGCAAGTGAAGAATGAGAGCTGTTTAAAATGGTTCGGAAAAGAATGGGATAGCCATGCAGGCACGTCATTCCTCCTACATTCCTCAAAGGAGATGTAATATGGAAATGTCAAGGGGAAACACGAGATACCCAAAAGTTACCCCAATTTTTTGTTAGGGAAAACGGGCATGGGGTTTAGATCTATGAACAATAGGGCGAAATATTCAAGTGGGATTCGCAAAGTTGCCCCAGTCTTGAGATTATGGGTTGATGAATTTCAAGGAAAAGACGCGTGGTGAGATCCACCAAGCTGCCCCAATTTTTGTTGCTATTTTTTTTTTGCATGGGGTTCTATTTGGAAGAGGTAGTGGGCATGAAAGGAACGGCTAAAAGGATGGCCCAAATTGGTTTGATTTTCTTTTGTATGCTTCTGGCTAGTTGGTAGGGAGATCCCCTATTCCTGAGACATTACCTTTTCCTTTTTTTTTTTCATTCATTCATTTTCAACTCTTTTTTTAAGACACATTGAAAGTCATTTCGCCTTATCGCAAAATTAAGCTTTATGAAAATTTGAGCAAACATTATCCAATCTGTGTGGACTTTATTAGGTTTGTAACGTGGCTAAGGGCTAAAAGGTATTGAAAAAAGATATAAAGGCTCAAATGAATGTTTGTCGGCTATATTTTTTGAAACAAGGGTTGTCATCTAGGCATTGCATCAACTATTTGATCTTTTGAGCACTTTGCTTTTTCTTGAACTTCGTTTTTCATTCATCTCGTTTATCACCACTTTATGATTTTTTTTGTTTACCCTTTTGAAGGATTCTCTTCATTTGATTACTGAGTGCTCTTTATTTGCACGCCGAGTTGCTCCCTACTGATGATAACCTTTGCTTCAGAATAATTTTGAAAAAGAATTTATTTTTGGCTCAAACGAGGTAACAATGGTTATAGTTTTTGCTTTTTGGATAAAGAAAGAAGGCCACACATCATTTTGAACTCTGATTGCTTTATTTTCAAAAGATTAATTCTATGATTAGATGATCTCAACATGAGTCGTTTTTTCCTTTCTTTTCCTTTTTCTTTCTTTCTAGATCGCCCATTCGGGTTTTTGAATCTAGTTGACTTACTCTCTTTTTTTGTTTTGAAAATTTATTTTATTCGTCTCAAAGGAATCAGGGAACACTCAACTATTACGAGCGAGAATAATTTTGGTCAAGCCAATCTGCCCCAGTGTAAAGGTTTATTTTGTTACTGAGGGTAGGGTTAGTGTTTGTTCGAGGAAAATCCTCTATTCTTGGAAAGTGAAGGGTGAGAGTTTTCAAGAAACATGCGCACAAACGTCTCGAGAGAAAACATCAAATTATTATTCTTTATTAGACATTTGACCTCGGAAAAGTCTGACACTGCAACTTTTGTTTTTGATTTATCATTTTTTTATTCCTTTTTGCTATTTTCGAAAAACAAGAGTTTGGCAATTTGCAAGAAAGAAAAGTGACTCAAGATTGCCTTCAATTTTTGTTTTTTTCAATTTTGTTTTCCTTTTTTCCGCAATACCCTTTCAGGACTCGATTTCTAGCACTGCTTAGAGAAACCCTGTAGTGAATGTCCACATTGAAAGTCATGGATGAAAGTGCGACGCATACCTCGCCGGTAGTAAGACACTTCACAACGTCAAATTCACTTGTATAATGACTTATGTTTTCTTATGTGGTCCTAAAGCCCACTTCATTTCTTTATGGCGTCTGTAGAGACATTCTCAAGCCCTGCCTTAGTGTTGGGTTGACTTTCTTCAAACTTTAACCATCTTGAATCAACTAAAGTTTGTCTCTGCGCTTGAACGCCCTACACTTTTTGGTGGAATGACCGATAGCCTCTCCATGGTAATCAAATTTTGTATTTTCATCATAAGTCTTGGAGCATGGAGGTTTTACAGGCTTCACGTAACAAGTAGAGACAAGGCCTTTTTGTAGGAGACTTGGTAGCAACGCGCGTAAGTCATAAGGATAGCAGTGAAACTCACAAGCATTTTTCTGCCCAGCGATTTGGTGAGAAGTTGAGTTTGGATCTGGTTTCCAATTATGTCTTGGAAACATTTCTGATGGAGGGTAGGCAAATGGTATTTGAGTGGTGGGACATGATTGAAATCCTCCTCCTCTTCTCTTTTTAGGCTTAGACCCGATTCGTTCGCATTTGTTGTCATGGTATGACCTTGTGCGATCTTTCCAATCCTCACGCTAATCTAAACCCTTTCTTCAATTATCACCAAGTTTGCGAAGTTTGAGGGAACACTACTCACCATAGGCTCATAGAAGGTGATTGCAAAGTATTTAGGAATATGGCAACCATCTCCCTGTCACTCATACAAGACTCCACTTGAGTAGTAATCTTTTTCCACTTTTGGGCGTATTCTTTGAATGATTCATACTCCTTCTTTACCATGCTCCACAGTTGTAATCTATGAGATGTCTCATCCATGTTATATTTGTAATGCCTCAAGAAAGCATCCACCAGATCCTCCCAAGACCGGATGCACCAAGGTTCGAGATGAGTACCCCAATTAGAGTCATGCCAGGCAAACTCTCGGAAGAAAAGAATTAGCAACTTTTCATCACATGCATGAACCACCATGTTCTTGCCATACATCATGAGATGGCTCTTGGGACAAGTGGTCCTTCTATATTTCTCAAATTTGGGCAATTTAAACTTTGAAGGTATCATCAGATCTGAGACTAAGCAAACCTTGCAACATTTTCAAACTTGAAGCTTCATCCACCTTCTATGGCTTTCACCATTTTTCTAGCACTTCAAATTTGTGCCTGACAACCTCAACATTCATTGATGTAATGACACGGGGAGAAGATTTCAACTCGGGCGACTTTGTCCTCATCGTGCTTACAATACTTGGCTTAATAATTTCCCTAAGGACCATGAAAGTGGTTGCCCCAAGCTCATTTCCTCCTTCAACTGCGTTCTCTTCGGCCTTTTGAGTGTTAACATGCCCAAGTCTGCCCCTCAAGGTGGAGTGTAATTTGAGGAAAGACCAATAAGGAGGGAAAGTTTGTGCCTCTGGAACTCTCTATTGTAGTCGTGGTGCGCACGAATCTCCAAGGCTTTGTAAGGCATTCAAGGCCTCTAGGATTAGGCTCATTTGTCCCTTTAGTTGTTGGATATCGACTTTCATCACTTCTTGAACTTCTCTTTGGTTCTCCAAGATTTGTTAACTGGTTTGATTCCTTTAGGGTATCTTGGATGTTTAGCTGTATTTTAGTTTTTTTTTTTGCGAAACAAATTAAGAAAAAGAAAATAAAAATGAAAAGGAAAAGAAAAGACAACGTAGTTCAAATTCTCTAGTCAGAAATTATAAAGCTGTAAAAATATTGCCGCGGTATAATTTGGAAATTAACACGAAACAAAATCAATAAGGTGGTTCATCATTCAGAAGTTCCTAAAACGTGAGACATAGGAAGTATTGGTCAACCATCTTAGGCTTTAGCCATAGCATTCTTCATTTCTCTGACAAGTTTCTTGCAGCAATTGATCAATGTTTCAATCCCCTTAAGCGGGTTGATGATTGACATTACAGACTCAGCATCAGCTAAGAACTTAGGGACGTCTTCAATGGCTTCATTGGCAATGGAAGCTAGCTGTGAGAGACTTCTCTTCCAATTCTTTGTAACTTGTCCTTGTTCAACGAAATACTCTTTCATCTGAATCATTATTTATAGATGTCTCCTTTTTAGCTTGATGTTAACATTCTTTTTCCAGTTTGTCAACTGTTGCTTTCATCCGCTGCTCAGCATTATGAAGTTGCTTTTCACAGTTTGGGTAAGGAGAGATTAACTTGAATGACAACTTGATTGTCTTAACCCTCTCTACGATTCATTGGCTAAGGGAATCTTTTATTAAAAGTCCATGATCTTGGGTCTCCCTTGAAGCGAACAACATTGCCCCCAAGCGTTCCTAACTTGATGAAGCATTTCAACAAAGGTTCATTCCTCATAAGATTTGCAATGTGGCCAGGGATGCAAGCATTGGCGATCCTTTAACAGGATACCCAAAAGTTTTTTTTTTTTGCTGACACACGGATGTAATCAATACACAACACCGGATACCCATGAGGGAGACATCAGGATAACTCCTGCAATGGTGTATGGTACACGATCTTTGCTACCAAGAAAACACGCCTTTTAAACTTTTCCTCCTCTAAGCCTACCAAGAGTTGTGCTCATTCATTTGTCCCTTTCATCATTGGTTTACACTACAATAGCTCACCCAAGGGACATGTGACATTCAAAACGCCCTTACTCATGCGAGAAATGGAGCATATATACAACACAGGTAAGCAACACAACGTCTTTCTGCCCTTTAGCACATAACACTGAGTAAGAGTCCTATAAACTTCAGCTAGGACAATGGTGACGGGATTCTCAAAAGGAATTTTATACCCCATCAATGCATTCATGGCAGCATAGTCGACGAAATCCTTGGTGTTAGGAAAGAGCATGACACCATAGGGGATCAGAGCCCGTACATTCATGAATGTTTCCCACTTTTCGATGCAAGTACCACTCTAGGTATCCTTTAGAAATGCCCCTTGCTTTACCCTTAAGTATGAATTCACTTTCCAATCTCATAGGGCGCACTCTTATGATTCTCACTTACTGCAAGATATGGGTATACTTCCCGATTTAGTTGTATAGAGCTTTGGCCTTGAGAGGTGTATTTAAGATTTGCCCAAATTCTTCCCCTCTGACAGGCTCACCAAATTCTTATACCCCTTCTTGAATGCATCTTTCAGGGCTATCTTTTTCTCACCAGATCCCTTGATCCACCAGTAATACCCTCATTTACTATGATGTATATTAAAATGTCTGAACTCGAATACCCCCGACTCAAAATCCCATGTTAATTTCCATCTTTACCTTAAGGACATAATCACAAATTTATAATTTCTTGACTAGAATACACAAAATGTGACAAGACCATAAAAACAATGAGCAACAGTGAAAGAAAGAAAATAAAAAAATGTATAAAGAGATATGATGATATGTACAAGGTGCGTGGTTTTGTTAAGCGAAAATGAGGGTTATAAGACGACACACATCTCCCTTTGTGTCCTAGGAAGGTTCAACGGTTAGGATTCAAGGTTTGGTACATCCAATCTCACAATGATGGTTCCCTGAGCCTAAAGGTCGATGGTCACTAGAGTTATGGCCCCCTTCATAGCATCTCCACAACAGTCGAGTAATCAACTAGATGCGGAGACACAAGTAAAGAGAACAAACTCTAGCTGGGGTTCTCACGATAGCCAAACAGAAAGTATGTCCCAAATGGCACCACTACACAACCCCTCTATTTCTAAGTTACACTCAGACCCGGGTATAGGGCCTCACTCATGATATGCATAAAGTGTCTGTGTGTGAAGGGAGAATGCAATGCATACCCAAACCCTCACCTGCAAAATAAACAAAAAATTCTCCCAGGCAGATATAAGCATGTTTTCTACCCTAGGGTTCAATATAGAACAATCAAAGTAATTCACACGCAATTACTTCAAATATCAAACATAGATAAAGAAAAAGGGAAAGAAAACATAAAGCAAAACCACATCAAATTTGTGCACCTAATTAAATGGCGTGACTCTCTTATCTCCCTAGTGGAGTCGCCATCTGTCGCAACCGGAATCGCGACGAGACGACGATGTCCCCAAAAAACTCTTTATAAAAGAAAGAGAAAAGATTTTTAGCACAAGGACGATGCGAGCGATCACACATGTGCTTAACCTTTAAAATATTTTTTGGTATTTTTTAGAGATAAAAAACAAAATTGTTTATAAATGAAAATTTAGAATAAAAAATAGTAAAAACAATTATGGAACAATAAAACCAAATGTAATAAGATAATTCAAAACAAAAAAAAGAAGTGAAGGGATAAGAACCTGGATGAGAAGACAATGATAGTCCGATCAAGATGCGAGTGAAAATAGAGGCTTCAAGAGATGTAGATGTTGATATGGAGGAGAAGAGATGTGTTGAAGTGTTTCATATGTGGTGTGTGTAGAAGAATGATAATAGGAGAGATAAGGAATGTGTGGAAAGATATGTAGTGTGGGAGAGAAGAATGAATTAGAGTTTTGGGATGGAAATGAAGAGGTTTGGTGTGAGAGAAAAAAGATGAATATTGTGTAATTGTGTGTGTGAAAAAAAGGAGTGAAGAGAAATGTGGGTATTTATAGAGATATGGATGGAGAAAGTTGATGAAGAAAAGTAATATAATAAGTGGGTGGAAAAATTAGATGAAATGAAATATAATAAAAAAAGTAAATAGTAAAAGTTGGTGTGGAAAATAAGTGAAAGAAATAATATAAAAAGTGGGTGGAGAAATTAGGTAAAGAAAGTACATGGAGAAAATAATAAAATATGTTAGTGGAGAAGGTGGTAAATAAAATATGATTTAGAAAAATGATGGAATAAATAAAAGTTAGTAAGAGAAATTAATATAAAAGTGGGGTGGAAAAGTAGATGGAGAAAAATGGATGAAAGAAATAATAAAATAAGTTGGTGGAGAATGTGGTGGATAAAATATAATTTGGAAAAGTAGATGGAATAAATAAAAGTTAGAAAGAGAAATTAATATAAAAGTGGGGTAGAAAAGTAGATGGAGAAAAATGGATGAAAGAAATAATAAAATAAGTTGGTGGATAAAATATAATTTAGGAAAGTAGATGGAATAAATAAAAGTTAGTAAGAGAAATTAATATAAAAGTGGGGTGGAAAAGTAGATGGAGAAAATGGATTAAGGAAATAATGAAATAAGTTGGTGGAGAAGGTGGTGAATAAAATATAATTTAGGAAAGTAGATGGAATAAATAAAAGTTAGTAAAAGAAATTAATATAAAAGTGGGGTGGAAAAGTAGATGGAGAAAATGGATTAAGGAAATAATAAAATATGTTGGTGGAGAAGATATTATTAAAAAATGTAAGTGGAATAATTAGAAAAGTTGGTATATAAGTGGAATGTGATATGGAGGGTGAGGTGGATGGTGATGTGGAGTGCGGTGTGATAAGAGAAAAGGGGTGGTGAGGAAGTAAAAAAGTGTGGGATTATTTTGGGCCATAGAATTAAGGAGTGAAAATTTAATTTGGAGGTGCAAATAGTAAAACAAATAATATTCTTTTTATTCTTTTGTTCTTTTTTTTAATTTATTTTTATGATGAATTTTATTTATCCGGACGAAATTGGATATTGACACTATGCAAAAATTACTGAATTGAAATGAACTAAAGCTGGAAAAATTAATGCTAGAACTACCTCTGCATAAATCTAAAGCTACACTAGTGCAAAAAGGGCTTTAGACGTTTGTTATTTTGGCCTTTTAACGTTCGATATGTATCTGACGTCTTTGTGGGTGACGTTACTCAGACGTCGGGTACGCTGCCCCGACGTCTATATAGACGTCGGAGGGGGGTATACCCGACGTCTATATAGACGTCAGAGGGGTACGCCTGACGTCTATATAGACGTCAGAGGGGTATTCCCGATGTCTATATAGACGTCTATAGGCCCTAAAACGTTTTGTTTACTGTAACTCATTGGACATCGGTTTGTGCATTGACAGATGTCTATAGACATCGGTCAATGCACTAACCGACGTCTACTGGGTGTTTATTTTTAAAAAATTAATTTATTTTTGCAATAAAATCACACCTGAAAAACAGAAAATTGTCCCAGAACAATATAGTATAATATATATATGTGTCTCATATAAAGAAAGTTCTACTTAATGTAAAAAACAATCCAATACCAAAACTATCTAAATATAAACTTAAACTAAACCTAAGTAATGTTCAACAACAAATATAGGTGTTCCTAGCTCCATCTTTGCAGAAGATAAGTTGTCCACTCCTGCCTTATCTGCCTAATTGTGTCCTCTGGTATAGGAGATGTACTCTTGAAGCGCTGCAAAATGAAGAAAGATTCATTATGGTTTCATATATGTTTAAAGATGAATTTGATTTGTAATGTATTCTAGGTATGCATCATTACTTCATTCCAGTCATCTGTAATGACAACTCGAATGATGGTCTTAATCCAACACATGACATAGAAGCCACATTCCCATGAATCTAGCTACTGGTTACACTAAAATGACAAACTAAATAGTCAAGAATTTAGATCATTCAATAACATAGAAAATAAATTAGAAGTATAAATGACTTACAACCTTTGGATACAAAATTTGAACTAGTTGACCTCGAGATTTACCAATAACTCTATTTGGAGAAACACTTACCCTTGAAGCATGGTTCTCAAGTCAGTTTTCATCTTCCTGTGCAACGATCAAAACCATATAATTTTACATTGTTTGGGAATTGTTAAAATGGAATACAGGAATATGTATTACTTGAGGTCTTAAACACCTCTACACTTACATTTATAGAAAACAAAGTAACTAACCACACTCCTTTCCAACTCACTCTTAGTTGGAACACACTTGAACACAACTCATACACACATAACTCATACACAATAACCAATAATTCTAACACTCCCCCTCAGACTGGAGCATACAAATTGTATGAACCAAGCTTGGAATAATTGAACTCGGTTTTGAACTGGATGATTTGTCTTCAAGAGTGTGAGGCAAACAGAGATGGGTTATCACATGTCAATGAACTAACAACAGCTTGTGAAACTTCAACTTCAAAAGTGGATGAAGGAGAGCAGCGGTGGACAATGACAAACTACAAGGACTGAATCCCCATCAATGATGGATAAGTGACGGGATCTGCAGTGGCTGAAAGCTATAAAACTACAGGGACTACACTGAATCCCCATCAATGATGGATGGGTGATGGGATCAATAGTAATAAAAGCTACAAAACTGCAGAGACTACACCCATGCTAAACTGCCATACTTGGTTTGTAGGATGGGTGATGGGATCAACAATAGTAGCTGAAAGTTACAAAACTACAGGGACTACACCCATGGTGGACTGACATTTCCTTTGCAGTGTTGTCTTGGAACGATACTCCCCCTCAGTGTGAACGGCATGGCGGAAATTGTGAAATTATTGATTGAGATTGAAAGTATCATAGTTGCTAGTCCGAAGATAAAAAAGATTTGCATTCTTAAGAAATTGACAAAGCGGCAAATATAGCGAGAAAAAGGCAAGAACAACAACACAGAGGCGAAACCCCCTACGACAGAGCTAGAGGATGACGAAAGCGGAGAAAGGTAGGACTAGGCGCTAGTCCATCAACGGCGGAGACGAAGACAGACGAAGATGGCAGCAATGGCTGCTCTGGAGGGTCTGAATAGAGAGAAGGAGGTCCGGCGAGACGACCGACAGCGACGCGGTTTGATGCCAACGCCGAGAAGGCGGCGCGTGATGAACACGCGTCTGAGATCTATCGGAGAGAGGAGGCGCGTGACGGCGCATGCGGACGAGACAGAGACGGCAACCACCAGGGTTAGGTCGCGCTTGAAGAGACGGTCCAGATCCACTGGACACCGGTCGAAACTGTGACGGTGGCCAATGAGAAGGCGGCGCATGACAAACACGCACCCGAGACTAGCTGAAGACAGGCGGCGCGTGGAGGCGCCTGTAGAGGAGTCTGGTCTTGACTCCGACGAGGTTGGCCGTCGCTCGAGGAGACGGTCTAGATCCGCTGGTCACCGGTCGAAATCGTGACGGTGGCTAGCGTAGATCGGAGAGATCTGATGCTCGTGGCGGCGCGTGAGGGAGAAGTAGCTTCCAAAACTGATGTGGTTGGCCGTCGCTCGAAGAGACGGTCCAGATCCACTGGTCACCCGTTGAAACTGTTGGTCTTAAACACCTCTACACTTACATTTATAGAAAACAAAGTAACTAACCACACTCCTTTCCAACTCACTCTTAGTTGGAACACACTTGAACACAACTCATACACACATAACTCATACATAATAACCAATAATTCTAACAGGAATGATGACCATCAGCTCTCAGTGCGACCTATCACGAAGGACAAATAGTTATTTAACTAATTAAGGAAACTTTAATAATGAACTTTTACATATAACAACACCTACCCATCAATGTATGGCACAAGGTATACGTCTCTTTTTGACTCATCCATACATGTTTGCAAATAATGTTGTGTTCTTTCAAGTGTGTTACGAGAAGGTTGAATGGTCTGAGGTTCAACAAATCCGTATATGGAAGACCGACCTTGGTCTACAATGATTGTGTCCATGTACCTAAAACAACAAAGTTAAGTTGGTAGAAACATGCATACGCAAAAGCCAATAACATGTATACACAAAAGCTAATAACATGCATACAAAAAAGTTATCAACAAAGAAGCTAACCTTTTTAGCAGATTAAAAAAGCAATGCAGGGAAATGGAGTAATGCAAGCCCAAAAACGTAGGCCAAAAAGAGTCAAAAGCGCCGCCCAAGAACAAGCCTGAAACTGCACCAAAACGTAACGAAAATGAATTTTAATCGGTTCAAATGGAAGATATTTCATCAAAGAGTAATTTAATCGGAGTAAAAGTAACTTTAAACAGTCCAAAAGAGAGGAAACGCACCTGGAAATGCAATGTCTAAGAGAGAAAACGCAGGGAAGACGATGAACAGTGAGTGTAACTCCTTGCGGGTTTGCGTTTTCAGTATAAATGGCTGTAGACGTCGGGTGCTGGGGGGGGGGGGGGGGGGGGGGGGGCGACGTCTATAATACTATAGATGTCAGGGCCCTAACTAATATGACGTCTTTCTGATTTAAATATTCATATTCGCGGGGATTATAGGCGTAGGTTTAGAGGTGCCCCGACGTCCAACTGAACGTTTCACATACCTTGTTAGTCATTTAGGCGTCCGTTAGGAGGGGCCCCGACGTCTATAATATTATAGACGTCGGGGCCCCTCCTAAAGGACGCCTAAATGGCTGAAAAAATAACTCCTCACCTACCTTGTCAGACATTTAGGCGTCCGTTAGGAGGGGCCCCGACGTCTATAATTATAGACGTCGGGGGCCCCTCCTAACGGACACCTAAATGGCTGAAAAAAATAACTCCTCACCTACCCTGTCAGCTATTTAGGCGTCAGTTAGGAGGGGCCCCGACGTCTATAATATGATAGACGTTGGGGCCCCTCCTAACAGACGCCTAAATGGCTGAAAAAAATAACTCCTCACCTACCCTGTCAGCCATTTAGGCGTCCGTTAGGAGGGGCCCCGTTGTCTATAATATTATAGATGTCGAGCCCCCCTTCTAACGGACGTTTATGTGCCCACTTATTTACGAAAATGCCACCGGTCAATAATATACGTTGGTTGTTTGGTGGACCGACGTCTATTAGATGACGTTGAAGGCCAATTCTGCACTAGTGCTAAGTCTACTTTTGACAACTCTAATATAAGGAAATACAACTAAGAAATGAGTGGAATCAGCAAGAATGAAGAAAAGAATAAAACAGAACTTAAAAGCACCTAAAAAGACCTAGACAAAATTACCTAAAGCTATCTACAACCTAGACAAACTAAAGCAGAACAATATGTAACCTAAACAGAACCTACCCAAACTAAAACAAAGCAAAAGGAAAAGAAAATAACCTAAATTAAAGAAGCAAAAGATACCTAAAACAATAAGCGTAAACAAAACCTCAACCAAGCAAAACATAAATGTACACGAAAAAAGAAACTAAAATAAGAAAAACCTAAAGGGAATTCTAAGTAAAGACTAAAAATAGAACCTAAGAAATGAAAAGAATTTTAAAACCAGCAGAATGCTAAAGAAATTTTATTTACAAGCTGTAACAGATCCAAAGAATTAAAAAAAACTAAAACAACTACTAATTAAAGACTAAAACACTTCATGAAATTAAAACAGAACAACAGAAAGGAATCCTAAAAGAAGTTCTGATAGAATCAATGCAAGTAAAAGAACCTAAGCTAAAAATGAATGAATGAACTTTACGTAAGAACTATTATCAACAAAGCTAAAAACTAAACTAAAACATATCAGTAACAGAAGTAAGTATTTACATACTAAAGCAAGAATAGTAAACTACTCTAGAGATTTATAAACCAAACCAAACCTAAAACTAAAGGGAAAACAGTTCAGAAAAAAAAATTTACCCTTATTTTATTATTAAAGAGAATGATCAAAATGTACCAAAATTTGAAAAAGGAACGAAAAATAAATCACTTAATTGAAGGATTAAAAACATATTTAATCCTTATATAAAAGGTACACTTGTTTATATTTATTGTTGGTGTCATTTTTAATCAAACAGTTTTGTCTTTTACTAAATTAAAATAATTATTGCAAATATATTTCTACATAATTCTCTTAAAACTATTCTTACAAAGTTATTTAAATTTTACGTTTTTTCTCAAATTATATTATTTTAATGTAATAAAAATATAAACGCAGAACGCGTGTAGTATATTTGAGAATTTAATATATAGTAAAATCGAGAATATTTTTTTGAAAACTAAAATAGAGAATATTAAAATTATTTAAATTTGAATAAACTAATGGCCAAAGTATTTTGGCTTGTATTAATATTTTTTTTCTATAAAATAAAAGGCGGATCTATAAAATTTGAAAATTGTTGAGTTGGAACCGAAGTGGAAAACCACTCACTCTCAACACCAAGAAAAAAGAACCTGCTACTGCTCCCACCTCACCGGTTACTATCAATGGACCCTTCTTCTTCTTCTTCTCTTCCCCGTTTGCCAAATGTCGCCGACCTCACGCCCCAACACTCAGCGTTTCTTGATCAACACTTCCAAACCAAACGCGACCTATCTCACGAATCTTCCAACCTCTTTCTCTCCTCCTCGCTCTCGCAGCAATGCTCCGAGCTAGAGTCGATGTTCCTCCTTCACGCTTCGAAACGCACCGTTTCGTGGATCTCTCGCTCCTTCCGCGCCAAATCCTCGCTCCAGCAACTCTCTCTCGCTCTTCGCAATCTCTCCCTTCGCACTTCTCCGCGTATGAAGAAATAGAAATGGTTCTTTTATATATGTATGTTTATTTTCCTGCTTTTGTTGAATGGTTTTCGATGCTCTTTTTCGTGTTTAGATGGATTTGGTTCGAAGAGGTTTCGGCGGGTTTTGACAGAGGAGATTCCTCGATTGGCCTACGAAATGAACAGAATCGAGTCTCTTCGGTGTTATCTTGGTGAGTTTATTTTGAATAGCTGAGTTTATCTGTGTTTCACTTTGCTATTGTACTTTTTGGTGTCTTCAACTTGTGTCATTGTGGATCATAAGAATGATATGATGTTTTCCCTCCCATTTTCTCTGTGGCTGTTTGCGGGGTTTCCATTTTAGTCTTCAACTTGTGTCATTGTTGCCGTGCTTTCATGGGGTCTTTATGATAGTCTACATTTATGCGTTTTTTCAATTATTATTATTATTACTGCTTTCTTAGTTGTTTTTCTGGCGGTAATGTTGCATGCAATTGCAACCAAATGTTAAAGTAGTTGGTTGATTGATCTATCGACATTTTAGTCGGATTTTTTGTTGTCAGGAATGAGTTTGTGTTTTCATTGGACATGGTGGACCTGTCTATGTTCGACTGGGTGCATTACTTTGATAAAATTGTAAATCAATGTCATGAATTTTACATTTTGTCCTTCTAATTGTATATTTTTGAACCCACTGTCTCCTATTTTCAATTATAAGGTATCTGAATTATTTGATTAAATATTTTGATTTTTTTTTTAACTGTCATGTATTTATTTTCGTACGCGTATTGACTTCTACTTAAACAAATTGCTCCCATTGACTCAGGTCTTGGATTCGCCACAAAACTATTTATCAACTGAAGATATATATATATATATATATATATATATATGTATACATATATATATATATATATGTATGTATATGTATATGTATATATATGTATATATATGTACTTACGTATATGTATATGGATATGTATTATCTATGTATATGTATGTATATTATTTTGCTGTGGACTTAATTGATATGCACTTTAGATTAATGTATTGTATTGCATATTTCCATTGTGTCTTCTGCGCTGAGTTCTGTTTGGTGAATGGTGATTGTATTGTGCTCTGTAAAAAGTGGAATTCATTGAGTGCTATTATTTGTTTCAGTCAAATGGTTGGTGCCTCTGATTTTTTGTATATCTTGACCTAGCTAGCTGTAAAGTTTACATTACTTATTGTCTCAGAGACTGCTGTACAGTTGGAAGCTCTAGTTGGGGATCTTGAAGATGCTTCTCTCTTTGTCATGTCTTGCCACACAGGGAATATGTTTAAATTGAAGCTCTTGAATTCACTAATCTCTGAAGTAACTGTCGTTCCCTCGTTTCGTTAGTTTATGTACTTAGTTGGAATGTTAATAACTGATCATGGATTGTTATGCATGAATGTATTGTGTGCTGTAGGATGCTGGAAGAAAACATGACAAGTTGCTTCAGGCCATAAAAGCCATGAATGATATTGAAGAAGTATTGATTGGTGTTGAGAAATTCCATCCTCAGTGGTATTGTCTTCTGAAGTCTGTTGACACCAGAGTAGATAAGATCTTATCTGCTCTCCGGCCACAAATTTTTGCAGATCACCGGGCTCTTCTAGTCTCTCTTGGGTGGCCACCAAAACTACTTCTGTCAAACAGTGGAAACGATGGTATTACAGACCTTCCTAATCCATTGGTTCTTATGCAAGAAGATAAAAGAAGAAATTACTCTCGAAGTTTTATTGCTCTTTGTGCTTTGCAGCATCTGCAAAAGAGAAAGGAAGAAAGACAGCTTAATAATAATAATCTTATAGAAATAGACACTCAGTACAAACAGCTTTGGGCCATTGATGAATTAGTATCACCTATTGCATCAAGGATGGAGTACCATTTCACCAAATGGTCTGAGCAGCCAGAATATATGTTTGCTTTGGCATATAAAGTTACCAGAGATTTTATTGCTGGAATAGATGGTGTCTTGCAGCCACTTATTGACAAGGCCAGGCTTGTCAGTTGCAGTGCAAAGGAGGCGTGGGTCTCTGCAGTGGTCCAAATGCTTTCTGGCTTTCTGGAAAAAAACGTTTTTTCTTTGCTTGCTGAAAGATATAAAGTAAAGCATTTGAAGTCTAATGTATCATCTTCATGGCTTCACCTTGTGGATCTTACCATTGCATTTGACAAAAAGATGCAATCCCTTCTCAATCTGGAGACTTGTTTTTTGGCAGTGTCTGAAAGTTTTGAAGGGCAGTCAAGAGGTGTATCAGTTCTATCAATATTTTGTAATAGGCCTGATTGGCTGAAGATCTGGGCAAAAATAGAGTTCAAAAATGCCTGGAAGAAACTTAATACCGAACTGAAAGAAGAGAAATCGTGGGTGATTTCTAGAATTTCTAAACCTGGGATTGATAATAATCAGGAGTATCTGCTATTGGCTGTTGAAGATAACAAAGCTCCACCTATCGCAGAGTTTTTTCTTAAAATTATCTGGGATATAATTGAACGCTGCAAAACTATGCCATCCATTTTATCACGTGCACAATTTATTAGATTTACTGCAGGAAGATTGCTCTGGTACTTCTTTAAGCTTTTACTTTTTCAGTTCAAGGCAAAGGAATTACGTCTGGATAATTCTGATAATGTTGCTATAGTTATGGTGTGTGGGTTAATAAATGCTGCCAGATATATTTGGATTAAATTACAAGAATGGAGTGATGCTATTGAGTTTTTGGAGATGAAAATTGCTGAAAATGATGCTGGCAAGCCCATACAAGATAATACAATGGATAATGGCTGCTTTTTTAACGAAGAAATAAGAAGCTTGTCTGAAATGGAAACAAACTGGCTTATAGAAATTATTGCAGTTGTTCTTCGACAGTTTGAAATGCTTTCCTGGGAATATGTTCAAAACGATGATAGCTTTAAGGACAACCGAGATTTTACAAATCTTAGAGAGGATGTTGATTTAGTAGTTTCCGATGATTTTGTTGAAGCTTTGTACGCTTTAAAAAGCTGGCTTCAAACTGTGAAGATAAATCTCAATAGAAAGGATTTTTTGGATTTGTGGAGAAGCATTGCTGAGGGGCTAGATCATTACATCTCAGGCAGCATTGTCAGAAATGAGGTTTGGTTCTCTAAGGTGGGAGCCAATCAATTTGAAGCTGATATACAAGCACTAATATTTATTTTTCAGCCTTACTGTGTCCGCCCACAAGCATTTTTTCCTTGTATTGGTGAGATTCTTAAGCTTTTGAAACTGAAAAAGGAAGAGGTAAAGCTAATGCAAACACTTTTGTCCAACAATGAAAATGGATTTGAGTGTTTGCATCTTTATGGAATTTCTAATCTATCAGTTAATCAAGTTCTTCAAGTTCTTAGATGCAAAATTTGGGTTGGTTGAATTATGCAATAAAGTGGTATTAGCACTTGACCAAGGAAACAAAGCTTTACGCGTGGTCTACGTAAATTAGAGAAAAATTCTACTGCAAACGTTCCTTGTGTAATTGGATAAGCACATGGGATATTGAAGCCCATATTTTTCTTGTTAAGACTGGATTTGGGTATGAGAAGAAGTTGTGCATTATGATGCAGAAGCACAATTGTTATTCTGGAGTGAGCTCCCCCCTCCCCTACGCCATCTCTTACCAGGAGCAATGAGATCTCCCCACAGTATCTAATGTTATAGGCAACCTTTTAGAAATCATATATCTGAACCCATCAAGCAAACAGTCTTTGAAATCACTGAATGTGCTGACTATGGACTTCTTGACAAAGCAAGTGTTTGACAGCATGCTGTACTGGCTAAAATGTGAACCAAACAAACTGAAATCAATTACCCACAGCAAAATCTCAGCTATCTGAATGTCGGTGACCATATTTCTTTGTTTTCAATTTTTTTATGCATTTTTAATTATTTATTTTGTTTTAATTTTGGAAATTGTAGATAGGATGGATTCAGCAGAAATTTCGAAAGATTCTGAACAAAACATCCTGCTGACCAAGAAAATGAAGTGTGAAATATGTTGGTGAGTTAGGAGGTTGTCCAGTTTGAGACATTGTTTCAAAATTCAAACCATTTGAATTATTTGTTTCATGTGAAGGAGGAAGAAGTGCGATGCTCCATATCAACCCTCCCAGGGTGGAATGGGGCGGGCATGGCTGTCTGATTTGGCTTTAGAGAGGGGAGTTTAGCAAGCGCACTCGTGAATTACCTTTAGTTATTGCTTCTTACTGTCAACAGACTCATGTACTTGGTGCGACAACCCTATGACTGGTGAATAGACCTTTTTCCTTCATTTTTATTCTTCTCTACTTCCTACTTGCTAATAGTTCTTCTACTACCTGCTTAAATGGTAGGAAGTGCCACTGCATGCCCTTAATTATCCTTTTATATGTTCAATGGTTAATCCTTTTGTACAGATGTTTTTGTACGCTCTAAGTAGCATCTGTATTCACTTAATATGTCATTTTATTTATTAATTTCTTAATTATTAATTGCAGAAGGACCTAATTGAAATTTTAACAATTTCATGTATACATATATATATATATATCATATATTGTATTTTTTAAATATATTCTAAAAGTACATCTCAACAAATCTTAACGTCACTCATGAACCTTGGATTTCTTCCAAATCACTCTGGTTTTGCACTACGAATTCTTACTTTTCTCCACTTGGTGCACAGGTTATCATTCTCAAATTTTAGTCACCCCATTCTTGAACTATTGGGTGGATAAAACATTAGCCTAAAATTTCAATGACCTCGTACTTGAACCATTATATTTCTCCATCAGGTGGATAGATCACCATCTTCCAATGCCTTGCAACAAACTCCTCTAATCCTCAATATTTTCAAAATTCACCGATGGTTGTTGCACTCAACTAGTTCCTGAATCAAACGGGCAATTGTTGTCATCCTTTTGTAGCTTATTCTTAGGTATTTATGGCCTCCTTGGTCCTCTCGTTTTGTCAAATCCTTTAAGTAACTGAACAAGCAACTGTTTCCATTCAATGAACCCTAGCCCTCAAATTTTTATACATGTTTTAATGATGAGAGCCCTAATCATAATGTTCCATTTATTCAACAATCAAATATTTGTGGTTGTCATGCATTTGCAATTTATTTACGTGTATTATCCAATATTTAATACAAAATTTGAATAATCTTATACATGTTTACGATGAGCTATCTGATACAACTGAATGTCTATGAAAATTGAACAATTGTGTGCTTGAAATTGAATAATTATTGAATTACTGGTGATGATTTATTGATGGACGGGTGGTCACCGTAACATGATTTTTTTTATCAGCAGAGAACATATATATTAAGTGGAGTACTTGGGGTACCTAACCTTTTTTACACAATATTTACATACAACAAACTCAAAACTATAGATCTAGACACACTATATACTCTAGCAAACCATGTAGCCAACAAAAAAGATATCCCAAAACAAAACATAAAAGACCCGAGAAGATAAGAAGACCAAAAATTTCCAGATACACCTTTTAAATCAATACATCTTGCACGTTCTTTGAAAAATTGCCAAATCTAAAACAGTTTGCAATGTTTCCCTTTTTGATTAAGGTGCAACAGATAGTTTAACTTTATGAATTGCTTTAGCTCGTCCGTGCTTTTGCAAATATCCTTCCTAGTCTTCTTTTATGATTGAACCCAACTTGAAAGAGAATTACACCTGAAAACAAAAGCCCCTCGTTTTTCTGTGTTATGTATTTATACCTAATGCTATTTCTACCTCGTAAGCTAAGCTACAAATCTTTCTAACAATTCGATAGCTTCTTAAAACTTTTACCAAGTCGACTCTTATATCCCGACACTAACAATTTATTTCTTAGCTCATGATCCAACGTCAGACATAACTTCATTTACCTCCCCTGGTTTGTAGTTTACAGAAATTTTAAACATTCAATGGACACTGATTCCAATATGAGAATGAGAATGTTACAGTTGATATTTTGTGTTTGATCCATAGCCAGACATTTAGTTGAGCCAAACTAAAGATCTCCTCTGCATTCAGCTTTTCTTGTCTAAAAACTATCCCATTTCTATGGTTCCATATTGCCCAAATTATTGGCACCACCTTCCACACTTTATTTTGTTTTTCATTTAATATGATTATTGAAAGTTTGTGAGGTTGGTTATGATGCAGAGAAATTATACTCACCACCTATCACACACATATCCCAAACTACCTTAGATATATGGCATCCAACAAATAAATGTTTCACGTTCTCCTCATTTTGATTACATAACTTGCATAAATAACCGCCTATGCCTACACGTTTACGTATTAAATTATCCTTTGTTAGTACTTTATTCAATAGAACTCTCTACATAAAGTGTTGTGTATTGGGAAGAGCTTTCAAACCCTAAAAAACATTAAACAGATCAGAATTTTCTCCTACAGACCCATTTTGCAGCACACTATAGGCAAACTTTACTGGGAACATTCCATCTGTAGAAACTTTGGGTATGTAACTGGAGTAATTGAAGAGAAAATCTATTATTTAATTGAAAGGAGCGTGAGACTTAATAGCCTCTGTACAAAAAAACTGAGTATGAAACATAATCTGAAATAGAATGAAGGAGTGCCACAAATCACGGTACTGTAACTGACTCCCATAGCATTCGGGCTTATTCTAAAACAAAATCACTAACTACTTTGACTATCATTCCCTCCCTTAAGCTAATGCATCTACATTGAGCTTAGATTTCATCTGCATTAATCATTCCAATCATTCTATGGAGTTTCACAAATTGTTCCTACCTGAGTGGCTTTGTCATGATATCTGCAATTTGTTCTTTAGAGTTACAAAAACTCAATTTCACAGTCCCGTTGTTTACCAAATCTCAGAGAAAATAAAACCTCACTTCAATGTGTTTGCTTTGACTATGTAAAACAAATTTTGAACAATTGGATAGTAGAGTTATTGTCACAAAAATTTTCTGTGCTTCCTTTTTCAATAGTTCCAAGTTGCTTCAAAATTCTCCTAAACCAAATGCATTGGCAAGCACATAACACTACATCAATGTATTAAGCTTCTATGGTTGACAGACTCACAACTGGATGTTTTTTTTTGTCCATGAAATTGCTCTAGATCCCATAATGAACACATATCCTGAAGTACTCTTTCGATCATCTAAATCTCCAGCATAGTGTCTATCTATATAAGATTCAAGACCTATATTTCTGCCACCCTTTTTGTATAGTATTCCAAAATCAGTGGTTCCTTTTATGTACCTTAAGATTCTCTTTGCTGCGAGCCAATGAAATGACTTTGGGTTAGCCATAAATCTACTTATCAAACTTATTCCATAGGTTAGATCTGGTAGAGTAGTTGTGAGATACATTAAACTACCAACTACTTGTATAAACATAGTAGTATCTACTCCTTCTCCTACTTCATCCTTTGACAATTGTGTTCCTGGAACAATGGGGTTCTTCACGGGATTGCTACTTTCCATGCCAAACCTTTTAAGAATTTCTCGAGCATATCTTCTTTGGCAGATAAATATTCCAGCTTTATCATGTATAACTTTAAATCCCAAGAAATATTTCATTTGTCCCAAGTCAGACATATCAAATTCTTTCATCATTGAGTTTCTAAAGTTATCACACATTCTTATTTCCTCCAGTAAAGATGAGATCATCTACATAAATGCTAACGATAAGTGTGTTACCTCCTTTGATTTTGGTAAACAGTGTGTGTTCATTGGAGCATTTTTCAAATCCTTCACGCATGAAATATGCTTCAATTTTACTGTACCAAGCTCTTAGTGCCTGTTTAAGGCCATATAATGCCTTTTTGAATTTGTAAACCTTTTCCTCATTTCCCAATTTGATGAATCCTTCTGACTGTTCAACGAAGACTTCTTCTTTAAGCTCTCTATGAAGGAAAGCACTTTTCACATCAAGTTGGAATATTTCCCATTCATGTTGAGTTGCGAGTGCCATAATTAAGCGTACTGTGTCGAGTCTAGCTACTGGTACAAAGACTTCAGTATAGTCTATTCCATATCGTTGTTAATATCCTTTTGCCACCAATCGTGCTTTGTGCTTTTCTATTTCTCCATTTTGGTTGAGCTTGGTTTTGAAAATCCACTTGACTCTAATGGGTTTTACTCCTTTAGGCAGATCTGTTAACTCCCATGTGTTTCTTTTCTCTATAGAATTCATCCCATTCTCCATTGTTATATGCCACTTTTTATTTTTGTAAGCTTCTTCAGAAGAATGTGGGTTGTCTTCACTTTCAGCCATCAATATCATGAGATTTTCATCATCCAAATCAGCACCTGTCATATAATCGGTCATCCATGTTGGTTCTCTACTAGTTCTTGTGGCCTTCCCTTGTACTGGACTGTCTTGACCAATATTAGTTTCTTTATTGGTGGGTGATTTGTCTTCTTGTAAATCTTTGCCACCATCATCATGTGCAACGTCTTCTTCTTGCTCAACATTTGACCTTTCAAGACTGCTTGTTTCCTCTTCACATGCTAAGACATCACTTTTCCTTTCTTCATTGGTTGTACTCCAATTCCAACTTTTCTCTTCTTCAAACACCACATCTCTACTTATAATGATTTTCTTGGAAACAGGATCAAACAATCTATAAGCTTTTGATTCATCACTGATTCCCAAGAAAACATACATCTTACTCTTATCTTCAAGTTTAGTTCTTTGTTGATCTGGTATATGAACATGAGCCACACACCCGAAAATTCGAAAATATGCCATTGTAGGCTTCACACCACTCCATGCTTCTTCAAGGGTTGTATTCTCTAAGGATGATGTTGGACTTCGGTTATGAACATGTACACAACATTTGCTTTTGGCCAGAACACCTTTGGGACTTGTCTGTCTTTTAACACAACCCTTACGCCATTTAAGATCATTTTATTTTTCCTTTCCGCAACTCTGTTTTGTTGAGGAGTATAAGCTGCTGTTAGTTGCCTTTTAATCCCTTGACTTATGCAGAATTCTTCAAACTCATGTGAGGTGAACTCACCTCCCCGATCAGTGTGTAAGCAGGCAATATGTTCATTGACCTCCTTTTCGACACATATTTTAAAATTCTTGAAATGTTGGAATGCTTCAGATTTCTTATGTAAGAGATAAACCCAAGCTTTTCGTGAATAGTCATATATAAAGCTTAGGATGTATCTTTTGTTATTGTTGGAAGAAGGCTTTAGGGGACCACAAATGTCAGCATGCACAAGCTGTAGTTTCCTTGATGCTCTCCACGTACCTTGCTTTGGGATTGATTGTCAGTGTTGTTTTCCAATCAAACAGGTGATGCAGGTTTTTGTTGGTGACTTCAGAGTTGGTAAACCTGTTACCAAATGCTTCTGTGAAAGAACGTTGAGTCCCTTGTGATTAAGATGCCCAAACCGACAATGCCATAGGTGTGTTACCTTGTCAGTTTCTAACTCCGATTGAAGACACCTGGTTTCTTTTAGAGCTCAGGTGGCCAACACATAAAACATTCTATTGCCACTCATCTCAGTTTGCATGATTAAGCCCTTATCATGATGAAAAACTTTACAAGCTCCATCTTGAATTAAGATTGTCAATCCTTTTTCTTGAAGTTGTCCTAAGCTAAGCAAATTGTTCTTAAGCTCAAGAACAAAGTAAACATAAGAAATAACTTGAGTAACACTATCAACTTGCATTCTTACATTTCCTTTTCCTACTACATTCATTTTCATGTCATTTCCCAATTTTACAGTATGGCAAAGACCTTCCAAAGTAGAAGACCAACCTTTATTTCCCGTCATATGGTTGCTGCATCCAAAGTCCAAGAACCATACCTCCTTTTGTTCAGTTTGATGTATCTCCATGTGCGACATTAATAGCAGTTCCTCTTATGAATCCATCTCTGCATAGTTTGTTTTTTTCTCCCATTCGGGACATTCGTATTGGAAGTGTCCCAATTTATGACACTTGAAGCATTCAATGGTTGCTTTATTCAGGATTCGTCTTCCCCGTCCTCTTCATCGTCCACCCCTGGAAGAAGTTCTTCCTCCTCTTCCGTGTCCAAGACTTTGATCTTGAGAAATCTTCAATACTTGTTCCTCCACTGGGTGTTCCTGCATCCTTTGTTCATGAACAAGAAGGCTTCCATGGAGTTCGTCGAGAGTTAGACTGCTTAAATCGTTCGACTCCTCTATTGAACATACAATATAATTGTATTTAGAAGTCAATGATCTAAGAATCTTACTGACCACCATACTTTGCTCCATGTTTTCACCATTCGATTTCATCTTGTTCACCATGCTAAGGGTTCTTCTAAGAAAAGTATCCACATTCTCTCCTTCTTTCATGGTAAGTAACTCAAACTCTCTTCTAAGAGCCTGAAGTTGTGCTCTTTTTACCTTTGTAGAACCTTGGTACTTCTGCCACATGGATACCCAAATGGCTTTCGATGTCTCCTTGTCAAGAATTGTCTCCAGAATTTCTCTATCAATAGTCTGGAATAGGAAATTCTTAACCTTTAAATTCTTAAGCTTAGCATCATCCACACTCCTCTTTTGTGCATCACTCTGTTGGTGTTGTCAATGATATCCCTTCATCTACAAGGCTCCATAATTCTTTACTTCTGAGAAAGTTTTCCATCATCATTGACCAATGATCATAATAGCTATCAAACTTTGGTATGGCTGATTGCACAAATTTTTCTGACATTTTGTTTGTGAACTCACACACTCTTCACTTAGGTTATCAGGCCCCTTGTAGAGCTCTAATACCAGATGTAGAAACTTTAGGTATGTAACGGGAGTAATTGAAGAGAGAATCTATTATTTAATTAAAAGGAGCGTGAGGCTTTATAGCCTCTGTACAAAAAAATTGAGTATGAAACAGAATCTGAAACAGAATGAAAGAGTGCCACAAATCACGGTACTGTAATTGACTCTCATAACATTCGGGCTTATTCTAAAACAAAATCACTAACTACTTTGACTATCACCATCTTCATCTCCTTTCAGTGTCGTCTCTCTCACCAAGTTTTTGGTTTGTTATGATATTCATTAATTTTTTTTCTTGGTCTGATTTCTACATCGATCTATCTCTCCTCCATGATAAATTCCACACCCATCTTTCATCTCTCCATTCCCCTAACTACCCTATGGATTTTTCCTTACAGTTTGATATGACAAACAATCTAGGGCCTCAAACTAAGTGAAATTTGTTCTACCCATTTATCTTCCTAAAATTTGGTTTCATTTCTTTGTCCCACTTTCCATTCTATTGTGTTATCAAACCAATTTTCATGTTGTCCTTCCCCACAAACTATACTCATGTCTTTCCACCACCATGATACATGCTTTACAATAATATTTCCCTTAAATTCCTCCATGATCAATACTTTGCATTTAAAATCTTTTTCCATAACCCTTCATTTTCCACTTCTAATCTTCTTTTCCATTTTTCTAATGATGGACGCGCGAAATCCTCAAATCTCAATTGGAGACCAACTCCTCTAAAACCAATCTAAAGTTTACTCGAAAATGGTTGAACACGCAATGGAAAATGAACATTAGGTGATATTGAAGGTTGAGAATATGGTGTATGACTCATTATAGCTTTTTATTATAGGAATTTACATATTTTCATATAGCTACACTTCATAATCTTAGAGAAATTATCCACCTCCAACTTTCGTACCTCTATATCACCTATATTACTTTTTTGGTAATTAATCCTAAGTCCATATACTAGTTCAAAACATCTCAAAATGCTTTTTATTATCACAATATTGTTAATCTTAAGATGACATACAAGGAGTGTATTATTTGCAAACTATAGCAAGTTAACCCTAATTCCATTGTTTCCACCTTTAACACCTTCAAGTAAATGTTTAGTAGTTGTTTGTCTATTTATTCGCTTTTTGATTTTATTTTTGCATTATATTTGAGTTATATGTTACTTTTTTTTATTTTAAATTGTCATTGGAGTTTAACATTATTTTAGAGTGAAATTTATTTAAATTTGAATTACAATTTTATTTTATTTTTAAAAAGTATAATTAAGTGAGCTAGTGAGCCAACCTGTTTAACCCACGAACCTGTGGTGGGCCAGGCCGGGTTCGAATTTTTTCGACTCGTTAATAAATGAGCCGGGATGGGTTGACTCACTAAGTAGCCAACTTGTAATGAGCTGGACCGAGTCAGGCCAGGTGGCCTATTTTGATAGCACTAGTTATGACATACTACTTAAAAGCGCAGACTTATGCTAAACGCTCAATTCTATGTAACATGCCTAAATGCTCTCTTAGAGTAAGATCATTAAATGCATGAAGGTATTGCACCTCTTTGCTTACTTTGCTTTTGTTCTCTTTATCAGTGCAGATAATGCCAATACTAAGTTTTATTCAAAAACTCTACACAAGGATCAGAAATACGTTAAGAGGTAGGAATACATTATATGAATGTTTCCTTAAAGATTTATATCCTCTCATAGTCGTACACACTATCACTGCTAAAGCAATACTGATATTCCCAAGACGTAGAATAATACACATCTTCATACCTAAGGTCACCTACTCTCACGGAGGTCAACTCTCTGAGTAACAGATCGTTTTCAAAGATGGCTATATAAAGAGAACTCGTTGAAGAGAAGAACAATAATTCTTTGAATCTTTACGTTGTTGCTTTTCCTCTAAGATCACATCGTCTAAGCCTTTAATAAAGAGAAAATGTCTTTTTAAGTTTTTAGATTTCATTGTATTGAACTTATCCTCTTTTTGAGAGTTATTTGAATTTGTACTTATACTAAAAACACCTTGATTATGTTGATAAATTCAAGAGTGAATTAAAATCCTTGTTTGTTTAACTTAGTTGAATTAAACGATCTAGTCAGGTAGACTAGTTTTAAACTAGGGGTGGGTAAACTAATTGATTCAGTTGGGATTGTCGTAAACCAAGAGTGGTTGATAATACTTGTTGTAAACTAGGAGTAATAGATACTCGTAATCTTTGTTAAAAATTAGTGGAACTCTTTAAGAGGTCTTAAGGGAGAACTGGACGTAGTTAAGGTTGAAACGAACCAATATAAAAATTGCGTGTTATTGTTTTCCTTCTTTAAAATGTTTTCCTAAACGCTCTCTTAAACACACAAGCATCTAATAACTATTGTAGATTGTCTTACCCCTATAATAGTCATTAAACGTTGGCTTTCGAAAAAGTTTTAAAACACTATTCAACCCTCCTTTTCTAGTGTTTTCCTGTATACATATACCCCATCAATGATATAGGCTTAGATTCATCAAGATCTATTGGGTTTTTCTTTTCAGTATAAAGGTTATAAATGACGTATTACAGTCCTTCACTACTTGTTGGCTGATTGGATGGTCAGGTGGATGGGATGACACAATGGTTGGGATTAGGGATGACAATGAGTCGGGTTGGGTACGGATAGTGCTAACCAGCAACCTGACTCACTGAACAAATACATGTTACCTGCCCAGCTACCCGCATAAAAATAAATCCACGAATTTTTTTCAACTCGCGAATACTCATTTTCAACCCTCAGATATTTAAATGAAATCCAAATTAAATTGCAAAAAAAATACAATTAATATTTAAAATATATATTAAAGTAAAGTTAGTGGATAAATAAGTAAAAGTTAAAACATAAATTCAAATTAATGGTAAAACATATATCCAAATATAAGTAATTTTAAAAATAATTGTTTTAAAAGAGAAAATTGTCCTTGTTAACCATTATCTATAGGAGAAAATATATCTTGGATAGACATCTTAAAAATAAAATTGATCAGTATACGGTACTCAGTTTTGTAACTTATTCTAAAGTACTGATGATTAAAAACAATAGAACCACATTAACTGCTAGCTGGAGCTGTCGGAGCAACTGTTCAAAGTTTACATACATTAGATGGTTTTTGCAGTTCAGGAATTGGATCTGTTTTAGTTTATATTATGTGGTTTCCATTTCTCTGCACTTTTGAAATAGTATGTATCACTTCTAGGACTAAAACATATGTACAGAAGTATGGATAATCAATGATAGCATTACTAATATAAAAGCGTCGACATAAAAAAATATGTCATTCATTCATATAGAAACTTATAACCACGGAATAGACTTGTTAACATTTATAAAATTCTAAGAAATTGGAAATGATAGACTATAATCTATTGTGACGAGAATATTTTATATTGGAGCCACATCTTACTAAAAAAGGAACCAAGTATACAAGCCATCATAAAAACTATACCTTTATATCTAAATTGTGAAACCAGATTCATATAATTCTTAAGAGATGTCAAGGAAAAAAAGACATACAAATGAAACACCTCATAAATATTCCATTACCCTGCAACTGTTTATATGTGACAGAACTAGACCTTTTCAAAGCGTTTTTAAAATGAGAATACGGAAGAATTAAGGAATGTAGATAAAAATTGTGCTAGTATATTAACATTTTCTTTTGTAAGGACAAAAACAAATTGCCTTAAATCAAACCATCTTTTATCGTTTTAAAAAATTAAATTAAAATAAGCCTCTAATTATCCATGACATAGACCGGAAAGGAAATAGACTTTAAAACCCAAAATATTAAAAATAAAAAAGAAAATTGGGCTATTTCATAAGCAATATACCAATAACACCATAGATCAAGCTCCTTATTTTCGAATGAATCGAATATTAAGCGAAGCCTGGGTGATATATTAACCATGTTTTAACATGCATACCACGAAAATAATTCAGAATGAACAACATTCAATAAAGAATAACAATTATAATCAACGTAAATATACCTTTCCAGTCCCCTCGCCCGTGTAACACTAGTCTAAGCTAAGAAATAATTATAAGCCATCAACAGAACTCCAAAGCCAGAAAGATGTATAACTCCTCTATTCCACATCTTAGTTATATCACCAACCTATCATACTTTAGAGGACCTGCAGCTAACTTCGAATAGTTCAGACTAATATTAGAAAAAATGGACAATATCTATGGATCATGACTGGTCAGAATAGATTATAGAACTGGGGCAGGAAAAACAGAAAAACAGATAGTAAAAGAAAACCTTCGCTAGATATCGCTCTTCTCCCTGAATATGAATCAAATGTGATTTCAGAATCAAGGGGTTGTCCTCGTATTACAAAAATTTCAAATTTTGCAATTTTAATTTAATAAAAATTTTATCCAACAAGATGCATACCTACCTTGAACACCGATGATGTTACAGTGTGCATCCTCTCATTCTTGGCGGCATAGTCGTAAATCCAACACAATATTGTATGTCCGACGATGGTGGAACATGTTCTGAAAGCACAGGCAGAGGCTATTTCACATATGCAGAAAGAGCAAAAGAATAAAACCTAATTTAAATCTAAGGATAAAAACGTAATTTCAATTTTTTAATGGGCAAAATATACTTGCGGGTCAGGTAGTGTAATACTGCACTTAACCCGTTTATAAGTGGGTGTGAAAATACTTTCTATCCGCAACTCGCGGATAGTAAATATTTGCAGATACAAACTATTCGTTGCGGATTTTATCCTCAAAGATCCGTAGGCGAGGATTTTTTTGCCATCCTTAGATGGGATGATTGGGCTTGCCGAGCTGGATGAGATGGATGAGCTGACAGGATAGACAAGCTAGCTGGAATAAACGAGTTGATGGGATGGACATGATGAATGGGATGTTGGGATGGACATGATGAACGAGATGATGGGATGGTTAGGTTGGTCGGGATGGACGGGATGAACAAGTTAATGTGATGGACTTGACTGATTGGATAGTTTTGGTATGGTTAGGATGGACGGTCTGACTAGATGGTCAGGATGATCGAACTGAGCTATCTGACTTGAATGGACGACCTGGATGAGTTGTCCGAGCTGGTTGGAATAGATGAGTTGATATAATGAATAAGATGAACGTTGGAATGGACAGACTGAACATACTAGTTTGGTTGGCCTATCGAGCCTGATTCTTTTGCCATTCCTAGATAAAAAAAAAAAAGAAAGAAGAAAGGCTTGTGGGTACGCATGGAACAAAAGACTAGTGTCTTCCTAAATTAGCATGGGCATTTGTTGTCTTCCGGTATGAGTGAGTGCATGCTTGCACATGCACCAAAACCTTATCTGTGATATATCCTCCAAATTTCCCATTAGCACCTGCACCTGCTCCAAAACTCGTAGTTAAAAAGAAAATTGTGCATGTAGGTTGACAGCTTTGATGCCACGTGATACGAGGTAATTTGCGAATGGAACATTGATGCAGACATGTTCAAGAAAATAGCATTCCATATGAAAGGAAAGAGGAACTTATGTACAATAAGAACTATTAACAACAGATACGAGAAATAAAAGTGGCGAAGAAACACTTGTGTAGTTGAAGCCTCCATGTTTAACCACAAACACATAACACTCCTCATGCGACTCAAAGCTGAATGAGACAAACCTACTTATTCAGGATAAAACAAATATCATTCAAGTATGAAAAACTAATACATGTGATGCCTTTTATTTATAGGCCGAGATGCTATCCCAATCAAAGTACATAATGACTTGTTAATCATGATTTAAGAAAAGAGTATGAAGAAAACTATTCTAATAACTAATTTTTTATTGAAGCATGTTCACGCAAGCGTTGGCGTCTGCACCCTCTTTGCCTTGCGTTTATGTGTGCATAACACAAGTGAAATGAGTTTGATCCATTTGTTCAAGGTCACATCCTCGGTGATAAAATGATTAGGATTAAATTAAATAATTCATAAGGTTAGCTTTGATATTTCATATATTTGATGAGTTGTAAGAAGAAATTTGAGGGAGTGCAGGAAGCAATTGACTTTAGGGAAATATACTTAATATTAGAGATGAATCTAATGAGTGAATGCCCATCTCGTGGAGTGGATTACTAAAAAGCCTATCACCTTAAGAAATTTAACGGAACGGCTTTTGGGTGAAAACTTAAATTCTAAAATATTCGACTTAATTTTTCTGGTCAAAGGAAAATGACTGAGTGAACTGAAGATGGTTGACCAGATTATACAGAAAAATATTAGTATTTGTTTTATGCATAATTTCACTAAGCAAATTCAGAAGAGATGAGTAAAATTTCTAAGGAAAATATTTTAAAACTAAACTTAAAAGGAACTGAAGTTATATTATTATATGACATCTTAGAAAATACTTTAAATATTATAAAGTTACCATATACTATATCAATTATATTATGTCGATTGTAAATAAAACTAATATACTACACGATTTAATGTCAAGTATTATATCAGTTTTAATAACCATTGATATCAGTTATTTATCATATTGTATAGGGTTTCATCGTATAGTCTATTTAATGTAGGAAAAATTATTTTAATTTTTTCTTCTTGTAAATAGTTTATTAATTGAAGTATATAATTTTTGTTGCCATACACTAATATTTTTGGACTTTTATATTATATTTAAGAAAGCCTATATTTATCTTTAATAGATCTTCTAAAGATGTTTTTGCTTCTAATAACGTTTTTTTTTAATTTTATGTATATACTACTAGACTCAAATTGTACTTAATGGGACACAAAGTACTCATTAATTTAATGTGTGTGGTTTCATATATATGATGTAAATAGAGTTATTGCTTTAAGTTACTTGTCATAAGTTTTTTTGTGAATAAATTTATTTTATTTAGAATATTAGGCTGGTCAAAGTGAAACTAGGTTAAAATTTCGTATACTTTTTTTAAGTTTGAATTTTATAAATACAAAAATTATGCTAAATAAAAAATTCTATTAAATATAATCGGTTGCACTGATCAAATACAATTGGTGAATGTCTTGAATTTAAAAATGGTAAAAAAGTCTTTTCATATTTTTTGTAACGATTTGAAAATTTATGATTTCATTTAGCGTATAAATATGAGTGGGCGAGTTCATTTATATTTATTTACCGGTAATGATAAGCGAAATTGTGTATAGGATTTTGATTTGTTTGTCTAGTTTTAAATCTGTGTTATGCACGGGTTGATATTAGTTTGTGTTTATTAAACAAAAATTAGAAATTGAAAAAAAATATTTTTAAATTTATAAAAGTTTTAAATATAATCAATTTTAAAAATAATTTTTAAATTTAAAACTTTGTAAAATTATAAAAGATAAAATATGAGTAAATTAGTATATGGAAAAAATTGTATAATATATATTGCAAGTTTTGTTTAATCATAAAATGGATAGAGTTGTCTAATATGTATTAATATATTCATCTAATATGTGTATAAATAGACCCATGTAACAAATAGACCCATGTAACGTATATTGTTATATTGGTGTAATTAGTGTATGGACAAACTTGTCTAAATTGGTGTAATTAGTGTATGAACAAACTTGTCTAATGTGTGTTACAAGACTCGTCTGATTACTATATACACATACTCATATGTGTATTCTTAGACTTCTAATAAATTCAATGTATGAAATGATTGATCAAATATTTTTGTTATACTCATCTAATCAATATATGGACAAACTCGTTTAATGTGTATTGCTAGACCTATGTTTTTTGCTATACTCATTTAATCAATGTATGAATAGACTTGTCTAATATGTATTGCAAGATTCATCTAAGGAGTAAATGAACAAATTTATCTAATGTTTATTAATAGACTTGTTTGATTTATGTTCTAAAAGACTTGTCTAAGGTATATTGCTAGAGTCATATAATAAATATAGGAATGACTCATTTAATGTGTATTGTTAGACTTATTTAATTAATAGACCGACACTCTTGTCTAATGTTTTTTGCTTTGCTCATCTAATCAATGTATTCTCAAACTTGTTTAATAATTTTTGTCACACTTGTCTAGTTAACGTATGAAATAACTTGTTTAATATTTTTTGTTATACTTATCTAATTTATTGTATGAACAATCTCGTGTACTATTTTTGCTATATTCTTCTAACCAATGTATGGAAAGACTCATCCGATATGTATTATTAGACTCGTCTAATCAATACATTGATAAATTCACATAATATGTATTACTATACTCGTATAATAAGTGTATATTTAGACTCATGTGTATTGCAAAATGTGTCTAACTAATGAGTGGACAAGCTCGTCTAATGTGTATTAATAAACTCATTTAGTTTGTGCACAGACAAACTTGTCTAATGTATACTATTATACTTGTCTAATTAGTGTATCGACATATTTGTCTAGTGTTTGTTACTAGAAATGTTTAATTACTGTATGGACATAGTTGTCCAATCAATGTATTTGTAAACTTATTTAATTGTATTGAAGGACTTGTTTAACTAGTGAATGGACAAACACGTCTAATGTGTTTTAATAAACTAGTATAGTTTGCGTATGGAGAAATAGACTCTTGCAGTGTATATTGTTAGACTTGACTTATTAGTGTATGAACAAACTCGTTTAGTGTTTGTTGTTATACTCGTTTAATGTATGGACAAACCCTTGGCCTCGAACAAACCCTCCAACAAAGCGCCTTTGTGTGAATGAAGTCACAATGGTCAGCCCCTGAAACCACAAAACGAAGCGCCACCGAAGAGGGGGTCAGTGAATGCCTGCGCGAAGGAGGGAGACGATGTCCGTGAATGAAACCTTGCCAAGGAGGTTCGAAGTAACCAATTTGGGGGAATGTTTGGGCGAGGGTTCTATGGCTTGAAGAAAAAAAAGAGGTTCTTTGGCTCGAAGAATGAAAGTTGAGCGAGGGAAACCCAAGTTTTGGAGTTTATTAATCGAACAACTTACCGACGATCACATATCCTCCGATAAATAAATTCACCAAGCCATTACTAACGGCTTAAAGTCTGTCAATAATATTCCATCAGAAATTTGACCTTTTCCTATAGTGGTGATATATTTTAAAACAATTCATTTGTTAGTTTTTATATTTTGTTTCGATCTTACAAAAAGTCTTAAACTCTACATTTTCATTGAAAATAGTATAAAATAAATTTAAAAAATTTAAAACAAAATTTATAATATTAAGAAGTATGACTGTTATTACAAATATCTTATTTAAACTTTTGAAATGAACTATTAAGTACAATATTTTAATTTATTTTGTTAAAAATATAATTATTTAAAACTTTATGTCAATTTCTAGTTACATAATAAAAATATGAAAAATATTCAATAATAAAAATATTTTTATTATAAATGAAAATAAAAAAGATAAATATAATTTGTTTAAGAAAAAAATATTGTATTGGATTATGGTTGATATAATCAGAAGATATATATCTTGTTGTGTGTTTGATTATGGTTGGTATAATCAGAAGATATATATCTTGTTGTGTGTTTGATTATGGTTGATATAATCAGTATGTATGTATCTTGTTGTTATGATTCTTTTATCGGTAGCTTACCCTATATATGTTTGTTTTTGTGAATGAAATTATCAACAATGATCGTATAATGTGTTATACGTAAGAAGATAATGTTACAGTTTTCCATAGACGTGATTGACTCGAGAGAGAGGATGAAGAATAACCTTGAGATTCATTTAAATTTATTTTTGTTATACAAGTTAAGACAATATAATTGGAACATTTCATTCGTTATTTTATTACTCAAAATAATATAATTGGATAAAATTTTTTTAAGTATGTTTCCCCGTTATGATGAATTTTGAATTTTACATATTTACAAAAATAAATGGATAAAAATGTAAAATAAATTTTATACACTGGTAAAAAAATAAAAATAAATAAATTAATTAAAAATAATATAAATCGATAAAAAGGTAAAATAATTTACATACACTTGTACAAAAATAAATATAAAGAAAAACAATTGAAAAATCTCAAATAACTAAAAAGTTAACCTTTGAAACATTTGTTAACAATATAAAATGGATAATAAGTAAATTTGCTAGTATTTTCTTTTTTATATTATAATAATATATATAAGTTATTCTTTAATAATTTATGAAATGAATAATTAATTAGAAGTTATAAAAGGGTAAAATTAAGGATAAAAAAAATAGGATAGACAAATTAGTTTGAAAATAAAATAAATTTATAAAAAGGTAAAATAAATTTTACAAACATGTAGTAGTAAATTTAATAGAAATAAAAAAGAAATTAAAAGATAATATAAAAATATAAAAAAGTAAAATAACTTCCATTTACTAAAATAAATATAAATAAAAAAGAAATTAAAAATACAAAATGACTAAAAAACTAACTTTTGAGACACTTGCCCAACAAATAAAATGGAAAATAAAATGGATAATAAGGTAAATTTGATAGTATTTTTTTTCTTATATTATAAAAGATAAAGTTAATATAAGTTACTCTTTAATAATTTATTAAATGACCAATTAATTCGAAATTATAAAAGTATAAAATTAAAAACAAAACAATACTGTAGAAAAAATAGTTCAAAAATAAAATAAATGGATAAAAAGGTAAAATAATTTGGATGCACATATGTATCTAAATAAATATAAAAAAATAAATAGATAAAAAAAGTAAAATAACTTCCATGCACATGTGTAGTAAAATAAAATAAATAAAAAATAAATTTGGAATGTTAAATGACTAAGAAACTAATTTTTGAGTTACTTGTCAATCAAATAAAATGTATAATAAGACAAATTTTATAGTATCTTCTTCCCTATGAATACATATAAGTTATTTTTTAATAATTTATTAAATGATCAATTGATTAGAAGTTATAAAGGGATAAAATTAAGAATAAAAAATAGTATAGACAAATTAGTTTAAAAATAAAATAAGTAGATAATGTTAGATATATTATCTTTATATTTTATCTTTAGTTAGTTTGTTATTATTAATTATTTATATGTTTTAGGTTTAACCTATATTTCTTCTATTATAAGTAGGGTACCTATATGTATCTAGAGCCTAAGATTCTTTGGAAAATTTTCGTCACCTCTGCCATTACACCTGTTACCACTACCCGTGACAACACCATCTATCACCGCCATTAGAGTTCTAGTTTTAATCAGCAACCACATGGTTTTGATCGTCTTAGTCAGGCGATCACCTTGCCGTTAACGACCACCATAAGAATATTGTCTTTGAACACTTGTGTCTGAGTACATTAGTCCTACTCTCCTAATTTTAGTTCTCTATCGTGTATTTTTCACTATTGTCCATTGTTTGTTGCATTTGCTCATTGATGTTGCCATGGGAGGAGTTTATTTCTAGGTTCTATGATGAATAAAGGAGACCATTCTTTTGAAGAGCCAGATCTTTCACCTTCACTATTTGTCATCGATGCGTCGTCATTGTCGTAAGGAGAGTTTTGTTTCTATGTGGTCTAGTCTAGTCCCTACAGTTTATCACTATTCACCACTACAAGCCCCATTCGTTACTGATGGTAATCTAGTACCTATGGTCTATTGTTGTCCACCATTGTAGGCCACCATCTGTTATTGATGACAACGTAGTCTGCCTTAGTTTGTCGATTTCAACCACTACTGGTAGTTGTACACTACTGATGGTAATCGTCTTTGTCAAAGTCATCTTAGTTGAAGTTCTACAAATGTCGACTATTGTCCAATATTATTCTCTATAGTTTGTAGGATTTCGCTTTCTTGTTCATTGATGGCTTCTTCTGTTTCTATCTCTTCTAACCTCCTTTTTGTCACCATTGCATTTGACCTGTTCATATATGATTTTTCTCCAGTTACAAAGATGGTTTTTGTTAATTTATTTATAGTCGTGGTAGCTCTTCAACAATGACTTTTTAACCACTAGATGCCAACAGTGCATTTCTCAACGACGATTTGCAAGAAGAGATTTATATGAAACCACCTCTAGATTTGTTGCTCAATAGGAGTCTTCTTTATTGGTATTTCATTTTCTATATCATCTTCGCAAATCATTAACAATTTAGTGTCACTAGAGTGTAGAAAAAGATATTTTTACTAAGTTTTTATTGATTATATTAGTAACAAGCTTGATACATACAATTTGTCTGCACTAGTTTAATGAAAAGTGTAAAATATATTATCTTTATCTTATCTTTCGTTAGTTTTTTATTATTCTTTATTTGTAGTTTGAGCTTAGCTTATATTTCTTCTATTATAAATAGAATACCTTATGTGTATATTCAATACAACAAAGATCAATCTTGTAAAACCCAAAAAAAAAAAATATATAATAAAATGGGTTATAGAAAATATTAGGAAATAAGCTAGTATTGAAAAACACTAATAAAATGTTGTTGCTGCATACAATTACTATAACCATGACTATATCCTACTAAACAAATTTTGCATTATAGTCATCCACAAAATTTAAGTGTTGTTATTGCTGCTACTACATAATTACTACATTCTATGGTCCTTGATTACACATACTAAACAACCTTAAAAACAAAAACAAATATTCTATCCTAATCAATCATATTTCAGTGATTTCGTCTTCAATATGTACATCACTCAAGTCATCTTGACCTTCTATTACAAGTTCTTTCCCTTCTTCAATGTCTTGAACTTCTTCCTGTTATCCTACTTCATCACTTCATTATTGCCTATGTGATTTATCATCAACCAATATAGTAATTTAATGTTCATGAATCTAGAACTACGAGTTGTAGGTCAAAGCAATACAATATATAAAAAAATAATAATGATAAGAAAGCTATAAAATGATTGAAAAACCACTTTGTGAAATTGTATATAATTAAAGGCTACTATATTCAATTAAGATTGGTTCTTTAATTTGAATCTGACATGCATGTTAAATAATGATTCAAATTATATATTTTATGGAAAAAAAATAACCAACCAAAAATTCATGCTCCTGACAACACCGAGACAACAACTTCAAATTGTTTAAAAAAAATATAAATATAAATAACCATCCATTTCCCTTCCTGAACCGTGAGGTCTGCAAATTAGTTTCGTCCAAAACCATTTTAAATAATTGGATGAACAGTTGGGAGTATTCATTTGCACTAAGGCTCCTTGCGTGATTATCTTTTCTATCATCATACATACCCATTTTACTTCCCAACAAAACAAAAGTGAGTGTATTTGTGCAGCAGCTTTGGTGTGTACCGAGAGGTATGGTCAAAGAACAAAAATACTATACTTAAAAAGCTTATGGTTTATAAAAAGTAACGTGTAAGGGACAATCCAACTTTGAATTATTAAAATCTTGGGAAAACATGGTCTATCTCTGACATATGTGCATGGTATTATAGAGGAAGTTATGCAAGAACTAATTATTTACTCTACCATCCATTGGAACAAGTCATGTGACTCACTCCACTCATTCACAAATACAAATCAAATTTACCCTACCATACATATATGTAACTACATCACTCGACATTTAACTCTTACAGAATATAGTATGCATCTCAATAAACTCATGGTGCAAGGTAGAAACATAAGCTAGGTAGTGACATTCTCACACAAAAACCAAATAGCCAAAACACATATCACACATCAATGTTTCAAGGCATCATACAGTCAAGACAAAGATTAGCTACCCTACCTCATAATCTTGGTTCTCCTCTACTAAGCTCAGCAGCTCTATTTTATCTACACAATCTAAGAACTCTTCAAACATCTACATATCATAAAAATGATCCAGCTTCTCTACTCTACTCCCTCACTTCTCCCTATCTCAAACCAACATTCATCTCCCCTTCTCTCCTCTAGTTTTTGTTTTTTTTTTTAAGGGAAGGGCCAAGGTTTTATCCTTGAAACCAACAGCCTCTATGATGGATGTTTTTAACAAAAGAAGGAACCAATATTCCTTAATTCTAGCCTAATGTTTCCTGTTTCTATTCAAAATCATGTGTTTGTTGTGTTTCATTTAATTATTAGGAGATAAGTTTAGTGTGAAGTCAAAACATAAATTTGCTAAGAAATGAACAGTTGATGCGTGGGGAAAGAGGACAAACACATGAAAGAGGATAAACATCAAAATCACAGTAAAAGGGAAAAATATGCTCAAAGTCACTTATGAGAGACGCGAAAAAAATCGAAATGTCGGTTGCGAGACAATGATTCCAATCCCCTAAACCTTCACTACCCACGGAAATGATGCAAAACCCCTAAACCTTCACAGCCACTAAAAACCTACAGAACCACCGATTGGGAGTGACATAATGATGTTAAACCTTCACACGACGAAAAACCTCCACAACCACCGATTGATGGGGAGGAACAATGGCAAACAGACAATACCAAATCCAACAACAAATGAAGTGGGAATGAAGGGTGACAATGAACGTCGAAGAACAATAGAGAACAATGTTAGAGAAAATAAACTAATTGTTCGAACAACCCTAAGGAGGACCAAAATAAAAGTTTTCATTTTTTTTTCCATTTTACCCTCACTCACTCTGCATTTTTTTTCTTCAAACAATGACATGGACCGTGTTAAATGAATGTAACCTGCATGTTAGTGTGTGAAGGTATTATAACCCATGGCAAATGCATGAAGTTAGTTGCGTATAACCAGATTGCCTAGGACTAATTGTATGTCTCCCTGTAATGATGTTAATTATGAAGCAAAAAGTGTGTTAACTTATTGGCAAGTGTACCAAATCGTATCAAGTAATATAAAATGGTAAAACCAAGTATCGTTTACCAAGAGACTCGTGTTCCTAAATAATTGTATAATATCTTAACTAATTAAGAATTAAAAACTATTTTGTTGGTGTTTAAATGCAAATGCAACAAAAATAAATATGAATGCAAATTGATCAATTGAGGCTTGACACAAGAATGAATGGATGAAGTTGATAATATGAGATGATGATGTTGGGGTTAGATTTCACCTACTTCACTTTCATGCATATTAGAATTCATCTTCTTCATTGGAATGTTAATGTCACTTACAAAATTACTTAAAACCCGATCCCTCGGCGTAAAAAGCCTAGTCTTAATTATTAGACCTCAATTCCTTGAATCCCTAATAATTAATTTCGCATTAAGAAAAGAAGCTTAAGACAACCAAACATCCTATCCCTATCCCTAGGCAATATTCCCTTTGGGTGAAATCCTCTAGATCATGATTCATAAGATATTTCTCAATACTCAAATAAATCAAACATCAAGTCATGAATGGCCAAAACATAACAAGCATTAAGAATAAGAGAAAATCACTAACATTCAATGAAAGAAGCATAAAATGTTTAAATCATATTCAAATACATGAAAGTTTAGAGGTTACATCATCCCCAACAACAAATGAGTAGTTCTCCATTGTCATGGAAAACCTTGGCTTACAATGGAAGAATGAATGAATGGAAACCCTAGAAAGTGAGAAGGAAAGCTCCCAGATGCCCAATCTCCCTCCAACGGGTCGAAATCAACTTTTTTGTGCTTCAACCGTCCAAAGATGTGAACCTCAGTGTGTAGAAACCTTTAAATAGATCAAAATTGGATCATGGACCAACGTCACTGGCGCTCAGCGCCCCAACTAAGGGCAACCAGGCGTGACTACGAAGAGACTAACCCTCAGCGCCCTGGCTGAGGGCAACCAGGCGTCCTGAGTGACAACCAAATGGCGCTCAGCGCCCCTGGAGAGGCCGCCCATGCGTGCTTACGAGGTGAGTGGCGCTCAACGCCCCAAATGGGGGCAACCAAGTGCCCTTGCGAGACTTCTTACGCTGAGGGCCCCAGAAAAGGGAAACCAAGCGCCTTACGGGCCTTCTTCAGCCTTCTTTCCCTATGTTGTCCCTCCTGGATTCCAACTCTTTGATACTTTTTCTCCTCTTTCAGTCATACCAATAACCTACAAAATTGAGGGAATTAGTGATCAAAATCATAAAGTATAACCTCTCTTCACTTATTTATCAAATTCAACTAAAACAAGAGTTTAAGCAAGTTTTAAAGTCAAAAAGGATTATTTTAGTATTCAAATAGCATCACAAATAACGGTAAATTCAACCGTTATCAAAGTGTAACCGTTATCAAAGTGTACCCGTGAGAATAAAAGTGGAAAATGGAAACATATCCGTGATTATGGTGTGAATTGAAAAAAAAAAGTGCAGATTACTTTTGTTTCATGTGTGCATGAGAGAGAATAGTAGGATGAACTATTATTGGAAGCATTAGTTGCTTTGGGGCCGCGAGGGGTTAAAAAAAAGTAGAAGTGAAAGATGGCTGGGTAATATATGTTGTATGGTAGATAAAGTGGTACGTAAGTACTGTTCCTTGCATGAGGGAACGTAAATTAAGGAGGAAAAGTTTAATAATGACTCATGTGGGGTCCATAAATAAAGGTATGTGATGGTGTAATTTTAGTAGGTGTATGTTAGTAAAAGTGGGTGTGGAAAGCATTAGCTTGACCTTTTAATGGATGGGTTGAGTTGTGTACTTTGTGATAATTGTGTGTTTATTATTATTGGAGATATATTTTGTCTATATTTCCTTATTTCTAACAATTCCTTTTTCTCTTGTGGAAGGATAGAAAAGTGGATCTCTTCGTCTTTAGAAGATGGTGGAAGAGATGAGTCTCTTTGTTCTTGAGGAGCGGTAAAAGGGACTGGAAATTCGGGTGCTGACCTTTCCTCTTGCGGGAGGGTAGAAAGGGATGAATGTCTTGCCCGTAGGGTTTCAGCTCATGTTGTGTTTATTGTCGTGATGGACATCTTGGAGTAGGGGAGATAGGTCTGAAGCTGTGGTAGATGACCATTCAAATCAGTTTGTTTGGTAAAATGGAATATTTGTGGAAGTATAGAAGATGAGAAAAGGTTATAAGAGAATTTGGTACAGGCACGAGTTGCTTCTGCTCGATAAGGAGGTGTCGAGCTAATGGGAATGGTACATATTTCAGAAAAGGGAATGATTTAGCTGTGTGATGATGGTTGTTTAGTCTTATTGAGTATTGATGACGGTTGAACGTGATAGAATTATGATAAAGACTTAACAACTGTGATATAAATGTTATGATCATATGACTTGGGTTATACGAGAGTAGATGATGATACATGTAGTCCGGTGGATGCTTAATTGCGGTGAGGATAATGAGAGACTTGGAAATTTTATTTCTTTGGGAATTTTGAATACAGGCTACGTTTATAAAATTATTGAACGGATTAGTGTTCTAATTTGTTAGTTGTTTTGAGTTTTAATTACAGATGTTTGAAAGTTTTGAGTTTATATTTACGAGTTGTTTCAATGATTTATATTCATGTATACATTAAAACGGTTGTTTCGAGGCATCTAAATTAGAGTGTTACATTTGTGGTATTAGAGCCAGGTTTTAAAAAAATCTTTTGGAGTCTTGTATAGTAAGTTTGGCTAGTTTTTGATGTGTAACTCTGGTTGTTATAGCATTTCATGATGTGGAATGCTAATGGACGTGTTTGGTGGTGTTTTATTACTCTAAAGAACTAGTTGCCATTGAATTATTGTAAATTTTCACGGTCAAAAGTCATTTGATTTGTGAGTGTTGCTTAGTTCATTGTCTAGTTTGGAGCAGGTGATTATAACATGTAATTGTGTTTCCTAATTATATCTACAATAAGCTTGATGCCTAGGTGGCTGTTATTGGGTAATCTTAATGCTTCTTGATGTGTTGGTCTGCTGTCATGATGCTTATTCTGATCTTGATAGAATTGTTCGGTTAATGAATTGAGTAATCAGTCATATAACTAGGGACTAGACTTTTAGGTGTTTCTTATAATATAAGCGAATTGTGGATAGATGATAATATGTTTTATACTATCTGTCGGGTGAATGATGATAACTGACTGTCAATACTTACAGTGGTTGTACTAAAGATATAAGTTGGTTACAGGCTACTTGAACAAGTAGAACGTAAATCCTTAATGTAGTGGTAAAAGATGAATTGACTAGGAAAGAAGTTAAAATTGTTTTAGATGGTCACTTATTTATTTCATCAAGTCTGTTGGTATATAGAAAAATAAAGAATCCTAATTTTTGTCAGTGATTAGATAGGGTAATATTGCTTGGTTGTTCTTGTACCAAATTTAACGTGCTTGGTTGCTTGGTTGGTCATTAAAACTAGTTGAACGTAGTGAATTTATATGTTGTATGATACTAAATCAGAATGCCAAGTTAACAGCTAAATGAATGGTGTGTTTTGAGAAGTTCTGATTGGTCATATGTGATGTTTTAAATCTGTTTATGATGCTTGACACATGTATTGTGCGTATGGACTGTTTTGGATTAGTCTGATTAATATGCTGGTTGTGAATGAATTGTAAGTCCCTTGGTTGTGTGAATCAAAGATTCTGGCACAAAACAGTACCTTGGCTGTTTTAAGTGCATAAAAACTTGGTAATATGTTGGAAAGTTGGTATCAGTATCTACATTTATAAAATTATTGAAGGGATTAATGTTTTAATTTCCTAATTATTTTGAGTTTCAACTAAATATTTGAAAGTTTTGAATTAATATTTATTAGTTGTTTTAATTATTTATATTCATTTATACATTAAAACGATTGTTTTGAGATATCCTGATGGGGCGTTACAAATCTCATACGCTCACTATATTCAATCCATAATGTACATATAGTAACAAAATAAATTAAAAGAAAGATAAAAAAATAAAATAACTCATGTAGTTGTAAAATAAATTTAAATAAAACAGAAATTAAAAATGTTAAATGACTAAAAAATTAACTTTTAAGACACTTCCCAATAAAATAAAATGAATAATAAAGTAAATTTGTCAATATGTTATTTCCTTATATTATAATAGATATAAATTATTATTTAATAATTTATTAAATGAATAATTAATTAGAATATAAAATGGTAAAGTTAAGAATATAAAAAATACTATAGAGAAATTAGTTTAAAAATAAAATAAATGAATAAAAAGATAAATTATTTTATGCACATATGTAGAAAAATAAATATAAATAAAAAAATAAATTAAAAAATAAATAGATAAAAAATGTAAAATAACTTTCATGTACTTGTGTAGCAAAATAAATATAAATAAAATAAATTTAAAGTGTAAAATGTTAAAAAATTAACTTTTTGAGGCACTCATTAAATAAATAAAAGGCTTAATACATCATTTGGTCCCTAGTTTGGAGTGTTGCGTTCAAAGTCATCCTACCTTTTTCAAAAGTTCACTATTATCCTATATTACGTTAAACACGGTTCAAGTTGGTTCTTTTGGGTTACGGCGTTAAAAACATAACTATGTAAAAGCCTCCGTGGCTAGATGTGAGTGATGTGTACAATTTTTGCAACACGTGACACGTTTGATATATTTTAAGGTGTAAATTTTAAAAATAAAATTGAATGATGTGGAAAAGGTTTAAGTGAGGGTTAAATGAAATTACAATTAGGTTAGAATCCATTCATGATTTGGGGTTAAAGAATGTGGTGAAAGTGGTCTTAAATTTGGATTCATGGTTCGTTGAAGATGCAATTGGAAGAATCCCGCCCGCCAAAACTGCAACCAGTTTCAACATTCATAATCTCCCTTTCTTCAATCGTTTTCCAATTCAACCACAACAAAAGAGAGAAGGAAACCTAACGCACCCACCTCCATCTTCTTTGCGTGAGGCCACGACAACACGACCTTCAACCATGGCTACACTTTCCTCTCCTCGCCGTTAGCATCACAGCTGGACGTAATTGTCGACGTTGTTGCATCTTTCCCAAGGCACGTCGTTGGCCAAGATATCCACCAACGTTGTCAAGTCAATTCACTTCACGTTGTCACGCAATCAATAAGTGCACAGGTCATTCACATTTGGCCATATAGGCAATTGTTGTTGGGATAAACTTAAATTTTAGGGTTTTATTAATAATTTTGTTTAAATCTTATTTTATTATTTTTGGGTCTAGTAATATTTAGTTTGATTTTGATAGAGATAAAATAGGGATAGGTAATTATGATTTTCGGTTTATCTAGGTACAATATTATTTTATGATAGCTTACAAATACCAATAAACTTTTCACATTTGAATGAATTTAATAGTAAAGTTTCCTTGATTTTGCAGCGGTTCAACAGTACCAATTCATTACCAAGAGGTCGTAATAAGGAAGATAAGAGGGGAATGAGCAGAATATTTGAATCAACATTTTAAATAGCTCTAGCTTTAGGTGTTTTTTGTTTTGATGATAGCATATGTTTAACTTTCGTTTTACTTATGAACATAAAATAACATGGTTTAAATGAATTGTGAATTGATGAATTTTGTGAATATATATGAATTGGAAAATTGGGTTCTTTTCTTTTTTTTATGATAGCCTTTGCTTTAGTATTTGTAGTTTTACTTTTGAATTGGAATTGATGATAGCATGGTTTAAATTGTGAATATATGAATTGTAAAACTGGTTTATGTATTTCAGGTCTAGTCAAATCAGAAAAAATGAACCAAATTTAAAAAAAAACACTAGTGTTGACGTTGAACTATATACTGCTCGATGTTAACATATATATTAACGTCACCCTGTACACTAATCGACGTTAAACCATTTACAGTGGACTACCATCGAAATGCAACGCTGGGCGAGCTTCTCTCTAGCTTAGCTACGGTAACGTAAAACTCCCCACAAAATTCAACGCCAAATTTTCCTTTAAATATAACTATTTATTTAGATATTAAACATCCATCTCTTCATTGCTCGACGTGTCTATAAACAACAATAACGTCGTTCTACGAAATTCGAGGTCAACTTTACATCCAATCTCTTTCTATTTGACGTCAACTTTACGTCCCGTCCCCTTAAAGTGGACGCAAAATCTTCCTTTAAATACAACTATTTATTTACATATTAGAAATTGTTGTCTTTTCTATTCGACGTGTATATAAACAAGTAACGTCAGCCTTTAGTATTCGACGTCAAATTTACGTCTCTCGGTACGACATCGATCACAAATTTGCTGTTAAAAGCCCAAATTATTCAACGTCGTACGCTGTTTTTGTACTAGTGAATTATTTATTTATATATTATCACTCCATATAAGTGTGAATTTATATAATATTACTAACACACCTCAAAATATCCAAAGAACATTTATGCAACTAAAAAGTTATTTTTAACATGTTTTTTTATCACATGCTAAATAAACCCAATTATAACAAATCCTAATTAAAATATTCTATTAAAGTACAAAAACCAATTAAGAATCCAATATTAAAGGCTGAATGAGGGCAAAAATATGCTTTCATTAGGGGGTGAGAAGATGTCTTTAGCTCTTCCCACTAGTGCCGAAAGGGCTTTAGACGTTTGTTATTTTGGGCTTTTAACGTCAGATCCCGATCCGACGTATTTACGGGTGAGGTTATCTGACGTCTATAAAAGACGTCGGATTACACCAAAACAGACGTCTAAGGGCACTATAGATGTCGGACATGGCATTAATTGACGTCTACAACAGCTCATGTCTTTTGGTAGCGTAGTAGCACCTTCTTCCTTTGCTAGTTTCCTCATAAGAAAAGCTTGTGTCTTTTGGATCTCTTATGGCATTTCAACCGAAAACCGAATCTGGGTCCTTGCCTAGTTCCATTCCAACCGCCAATGAAAAAGAATAGGGTGACATGAGAACTAGACAAGGATCCAGGTTCGGTTTTAGGTTGAAATGCTATAAGAGATACAGAAGACGCAAACTTTTCTTATGTGGAAACTAGCAAAGGGAGAAGGTTGTACTACGCTATCAAAGACACGAGAAAAACTGCACGAAAACACAACGAAAACTCATTTTAATCGATTCAAATGAAACATAATCCATCAAAGACTAATTTAATGGGCAAATTTAAATGGTTCAAAAGAGATAAAACTCACATGAAAATGCAATGCCGCGGAGAGAAAAGGCGAGGAGAAAGACGATGAAGTGTGCGTAACCGTAGGTTTGCGATTTCTGATTTAACAGGAATCAAGACGTCGGTGCCCCAGTGCCCGACGTCTATTCTCGACTAGACGTCGGGGACCATACTAATATGACGTCCATTCGGTTTAAAAATTAATATTCGCGGTGTATATAGACGTCGGATGTGGCGGGATCCGATGTCTAAACGGCAAAAAAAATGACTTTTTACATTCTGACGCATATAGACGTCGGTTAGGAGGGTGCCTGACATATAGGTTAACTTTTCACCTACCATGTCAGCCATATAGATGTCTGTTACAGGGGGGCCGACGTCTATAATTGTATATAGACGTCGGACTGGCGGGATCAGACGTCTATATGGCGGAAAAAAATGACTTTTCACTTACCTGTCAGGCATATAGACGTCGGGTAGGGGGGCTCGACGTCTATAATATTATAGACGTCGGGGCCCCTCCTAACCGACGTCTAGATGCCCAACTTATTTACCAAAATGCCACCGATCAATAATTTACGTTGGTTATTTTTTGGTCCAACGTCTACGGGGTGACGTTAAAAGCCAATTATGCACTAGTGTCCTTTCACCGAGCGACCATTATAGCAAAGACACTTGACTTTTCCTTGTCCATGGCAGTCAGAAGATCTAAAAGGAAAAACAAAACTTACAAAAGTTAAAAAAGACAGTTCTAAGACACTACATAACAAAAGGCTTACCGAACACTTTACTACATAGAGCGTCTGAGCCAAGATAATTGATGAGGTCATGAGAGGGGCCCGGTAGGGTACTTGGTTAATCATGCCGATCATATCTATTTTCTCCTACGTCATTGCGAATTTTGCCCAAGCGGGTCATTATCTTGGGTTGCTCGGTCCAATAGAAGGGAAATTTGGGTTGACCGTTATTTGTATAAAATCTTAACTGATCGACCTCTGTCATTGCAACTTTAATAAAAAAAATTCTTAATCCCCTTATACGAAATGTTGAAAAGGGTGAATAACGTTTGATCCTTCTCTGTAATAAGAGACACCCAAGACTTGTTATGGTGTGGCCTGGTGCGAAAAAAGTACAAAAACAATGCGAGCGTCGGAGTCAAATCCAAGGCCTTGCATACGACGACAAAATTCTGCATGAAAGCTCACCCATTCAGATGAAGTTGGATCGAGGCCACGTTCAACTCCCATAAAAGACCCTTGTGGGAGTCAGAGAATGGAAGCCGAACGAACATGTAACGAAAAATAGTGGAGTACGTGTAGAAAACGTCAAATAGAAGAAGAAAAAGAAGAAGAAGAAGAAGAAGGGTTACTTTTACTATGCATTTATAGTTATAGCTAAGATATTTGGACAAACATGGACTTTAGCATCATAATACTACATGTAGCACTCGATCGGACCGAACGGTGAAAAGAGAATTAAAAATTAAATTGTGACCTAAGCATAGAGTTCGAAAATTATTTGTATAAGAAGATTTAACTTCAGCGAAACATTGTATATTAAGTATATATGAAATTTAGAATCAAAATATTAGAAAGATTACTTTTACGATGCATTTATAGCTAAGATATTTGGACAAACATGGACTTTAGAATCATAGTACTACATGTAGCACCCGATCGGACCGAACGGTGAAAAGAGAATTAAAGATTAAATTGTGACCTAAGGATAGAGTTCGAAAATTATTTGTATAAGAAGATTTAACTTCAGCGAAACATTGTATATTAAGTATATATGAAGTTTAGAATCAAAGTATTACACGTGATATGCTATATTAGACTTAAAAATGAAGCATCAACACGTAGGAAAAGTTACACTTTTTATGATCTAAATTTGGATCAAGAAATGCATCATGTGCTTTGCTTGAGACAACACGAGGATCATCATCATATCCCTTTTCCATGTAAGCAAGCCAAGCATTTTTCATTCATAGTAACTGTTCTGTTGTTGCATCATATACCCTTTGTCGAAGCAAGAGGGAGCTACGAAAAAAAGATAAATCCGGAATTCAGATTAAATTTTTCAGTTTTTTTCAAGAAAGTCAATTTTATAACTTGGTTACACAATGGATTGAAAAAGACATATAACTAAATTATAATATATATGTGCATATCTTATCTTAATATTAAGTTAAATTTCATTTTTAAAAGAGTTTATCATGCATCTATTGTCGCATTTGTTGAAGCTACTATGAGATCTTCTTTTTCTCCATGTTAAATGCTTTTGTCAGATATTTTACTGTAACAGGAAATAAAATCAATTCAATATACATAAACGAGGACAATTCTATATACATAAATGAGGACCATCCTCATTTTATACACGGGTTTTATAAGGATAAATTAAAATTAAATTCATTTCTTATTTTAACAAAGTTTGTTACATCTATTATGTTATTTATTATTGTGTCCTATCATACTATTCATAAATATATATACTTCTAAATCTAAGATAATTAAGATATACATGTTTTGATATGAAAGATAGTAAAGATCCATACCTACTAGAGAAATAAATCTCTTTATAAATAAATATGTAGTCGCACACACCAAACCAAATATACATATCGACTAAAAAGATAAAACCAATTCAAAGTTAAAACTAATTTAAAATATATAAGTAAAAACAATTCTCATTTAACAAATCTGATTAATGAATTAAACTTAAATTTACTTTTTTATCATACCATAACTAAATTTATGAATAATAGTTAAAAGAAAACGAAACAATATATTTCTTATAATGCTGTCTTCTGAAAAGAAACTACAACTTTGAATCACTTTTTAATTGTTAAAAAGCATTCCTTTTCTTCCATTTGAAGTAGAGCATCAAAGTAGAAAGTATAACATTGATTATGTTATATATATATATATATATATATATATATATATATATATTGGGTATTTATGGCATCTCCTCCAGAAGACAGGCAGAAGAAGCTGAAGCTGTTGGAGAGAGACTTGATATATATGGAAATGATTTGATATATATGGCTTTGGTGTTACTTTCAGCATCATCCAAATTCCCTCAAAATGCCAGTAGTATGGCCATTGTTTCGTCTCCCACCCGTTCATCCCCTACCTTTCCTTATCAGGGAAGAGAATCGGAGTGAGAATTCCTTAGCCTCCTTTATATCTCTGCTTTTACAATTTTAAAATTATTTTGTGAAACAAATTTTAAAATATAAAATGAGAAGCGAAAAAAAAAATGCCTAAAATCCTATTTAAGCTAATTGTTTCCAAAGGGTTAGACTAATAAACAACACTTATAATTATCCCTATACTTTTATCCAAAGTTAGATTGAAGATGCACAAAACTTTTGAGGTTTATTTCGTACTCATCATAATCATCAATGTCTTATATTAATATAAGAAAACAGGTATTTAACATTATGTTATGCTTATAAGTAAAAGTTGATGTTAAATATTTATTAGTATCATATTTTATATACGCATATGATTCTAAAATCATAAATACTAATTCGTTTGTGTTGACTTTTGAATGATGATTAATTAGTGTTAATTTTTAAAGCATGACTCTCTAAGTAGCATAAGCTAAAGAAACGTATAACATCATTAATTTTTAAATTGATTTTTAATTAAAATAGTTTAGCATCGGCCAAGTTGACGCTGATATATTTTGTTTTAAAAATTTATTTAAAATATTTATGATTCATATTCGATGTCATGAACATATAGAGATTCATTATATATAACTTAACATTGTTTTAGTAATTATATAATTATATTAAAAATATTTACTTTAGTTATACTACACTAACACTACCTTATATATTTTTAATTTTTATGTTAGAATCCGTTACGTCTCGACACTAGCTTTCCTTTTTGTGATTGAGCTCCAAATTAATTTGAATTTTGCTCTCTCAACCTTTACAATTTGTCTTGTTAAAGAAATTTTGTACAATTTCATTCTGCATTTGAATCATTAGAGCAATATAGCATTCAATCAATCAAAATATTTCTTCATAGATTATTTTCATAATGGTTATATTGTTTAACCTTTTAATTTTGAAAACTTTTTTCTTTTAGCATGTAATGATCATAAAATAATTTTCTTAAATGATACAATTCATAACATTTAATCTCTACTTCAAATAATTCGATCAAAGTATGAATTCATATGAACAATGAAATATTAAAACATGTTTCAAACCATTAAAGCGCTTTATAAACATTACACAGTTGACATTTGAGTTATCTAATAACTAGAGCTACCTTAGGTTATTTAATGATTTAATCTGACTTAGGTGGTCTAAGGCTTAGTTATTTAATGCCTTAGTCGTCTAATACTTTAGTCATCTAACACCTTAATCATCTAACATCTTAGTTGTCTAACACCTTAGTCATCTAACATCTTAGTTGTCTAACATCTTAGTCATCTAACATCTTAGTTGTCTAACACCTTAGTCATCTAACATAGTGACTAAGGTTGCCTATGTTAAGATACAAATAAAGTCTCACATCAGATAAAATAAAATAAGAGATGAACATAAGTTTATACACACATAAGATACTTTCATTGATAATAATCTTTTTAGGATGATACTAAAAGTAAATCTGTAAAAACATATTAAAATACTAGTTTTTTTAGGGTCCGTTAAGTTTACCCAACTAATTTTTGAATTCGATTTATTTTTATTTACAATTGTCTCAAAAATAAAATATTAATCCGTTCATTTTTCATTAATTTTCAATGGATTTTTATTTTTTCCTGTTTGAATCCACTTAGAGTCGATTTCATCAATACAAAATTTTAAAATGTTTAAAATGTTGAAAAACTTTCTATATTAATTATACTGTGGATTTAGAATGGGTTCCAACGACTCTAATTTAGTGAGTTTCTATGGACACTTTAATTTGATGTTAATCTTTAACATTCTTGTACTGATAGTTGCATCTAATTTATATATTAAAATTTGATCATAGCATCAGTTGATTTAGGATATACAAGAAAATATAATGTTTTATTAATATTATATGAGAAATCTAATATTGAATAAATAAATGTATCTGTTATGACATTGGTGCTGATATTATAACAATTATAAAATAGCGTTTCAATTGTTTACTTTCTTTTATTTTAAATATAATTTTGTATTTTATTTCTTCATTTTCCTTCCTTTAATTTTAACTTATTTTGGCATCAGGAAAACTTGGAGATGCCAAAGAAGCTACAATTCCTATTGAACTTTCTGAAGTAAGGAAATTAAATTTTGAGGAATTACCTAACTTAAGGGGTTTTTCATGTGGAGATATTGTTGAATGGCCATTCTTGAAGGACGTGATTGTGAGCTACTGTCCTAACTTGAAGAAATTTGGATTGGGAACAATAAAAGAATCACAATTAAAGAGATTAGTCTTAGAAAGACAAGAACAAGATGACATTGATTCCAAAATTCTCCACCTTTTTGAATTATCGGTTAGTTCTCTTTCAAAATTCTAATTCAAAATTTGGAAAATAGTTCAAAATTCTAATTTGTCTCTAGCTTTCTCTTGCCAAATTTTAGAAATGTTTTATGAGTAAACTTTCACATAGTTAAACATAAAAATAAAAAGTCAATTTTTTTGGATGTGTGAAAGAAAATTGGCATATATAAAACCTAAATTTACTTATTTTAAAAGTTATAATGACAAGCTAAAAAACAAGTTATTAATAGTGAAATGATAAAAATAATTAGATTAAATAATAACTATTATATATATATATATATATATATATATATATATATATATATATATATATATATATATATATATATATATATATATATATATATATATATATATATATACACGAGAATGTGTGAAACTATATGAATGATATTAAAAGTAAGTAAAAATTACAAAAATAGAATGAAAAATCTTACAGGATCAATTCTCAAGGATGGAAAAGTACTCTATTGACGACAAAGAGGAATTAAAAAAGACAATTGATGAGATTCGACCTTCACATTTTAGGAACCTGCAACAACTTTCGATAAAATGTTGTGATCAAATGCTAAACAAATTGTTGTCTATATTGATGAAGAGAGCAAATAAGCTTGAAGATATCAGCATTGAGCAATGCAAAACTTTGGAACATTTGTTTGATCTCAAGGAGTTTACCCCTGACAATGATGGACATGGAAAATATTTTACACAAATAAAGAGATTGATATTGATAGAACTACATGACTTGAAATGCATATGGAACAAGAATCCAATAGGATTTATTGGTTTTGAAAATTTGCAAATGGTACACATAATAGATTGTTCCTCTCTACAAAAGTTATTCACTCCTTCTGTAGCTGAGAAGCTCAGTCAACTAAATGAACTAAAGTTAGAGGCATGTGAAATGTTACAGGAAGTTATTTACAATGGTATTATTGACAATGGTATCATTGGAACAATTAAGTTCCCAGCATTAAATAAGGTGGAGTTCAAGTCTCTCTCAAGATTGACTCGCTTTTACTTGTTTCCTTTAGAATTCCCTCAACTAACATCCTTGATAATAGAAAAATGTCCTCAACTAGAAGAATTTACAACTGGGTTTGCAACTATAAATGTGTCACAAATAACTAATGTCAGGTCATTTTCTGAGTTGAATGAACTCAAGTTAGATAACTGCCACAAGTTGGTATGTGTAGTCTCATTTTGGGCCTTGCAAGAGTTGAAGAATCTGAAGAAACTCATTGTAAGCCATTGCAACAAATTGGAAATGGTATTCAACATTCATGATTATACAAATCTCCTACAACATCTGGATGAATTCATTTTGATTGATCTACCTAAACTAACTCATGTCATCAGTAAAGAGTTTGTTAGGTTATATGAAAACTTGAAAAGCTTACAAGTGAAGCAATGTAAGTCACTTAAATGGCTTCCAGGGTCTCTAATGCTGATAAGTATAGACATTTCAAATTGTGAATCCTTGGAGAAAATTATGATCACTGATGATAAAGATGAAGGAACAAGAGAAAAACACACCTTTTCTGAGTTAAAGTTTGTTTGTCTTAAAAACTTAACAAACTTACATACTATTTTTCCTTTTACATCTCAATTTCCTTCCTTAGAAGAATTGAAAATAACAAATTGTCCCAATTTGACCACTTTTGTTGAAGAGTCTAAGGAGCAAAAAGATCCTGCAAAATTCGTCACTTCAAACATTTTCTTCCCAGATTCAGTAAGTTTCTTCCAAAATTCAACAAGTTTCGATTTAAAACTATAAATGATAGTCATGATCATCTATGTATGCATAAAAATGACAATATATATAAATGTTTTTCTATACATAGGAAGTGTTATTAGTTTTTGTTCCTACCATTGAAACTTATTGTTTTTTCATTACTTCCTCGCAGTTATCATTGGAAACATTAAAGATGTTGTATATGAAAAATCAAGATGTTGAGAAGCTTTGGCACAACAATTATCCTACCAAATCATTTTGTGAAATGGAATATCTAACTTTGAGTAACAACAACAAATTATTGAATGTCATCTCTTCTAACATGATCATAAGATTTAACAAGTTGAAAAAATTAACTTTGGAACAATGTGAGGTATTGACTGAGATATTTAACTTTGAAGATGATAAGCCAAATGATAATATCCAAGAACTTCTTCCTCAGTTACAGGAACTGGCATTGAGTAACCTGAGAAGTTTCACATGTGTTTGGAACAAGGAGCCTCAAGTTTCATTTTTTCCAAATTTAATGTCACTTCACTTTGTTCATTGTGGAGCCCTCCAAAGTCTATTTTCAATTTCTTCTACAAAAAATCTTCAAAATCTCAAATCATTGAAATTGTGCAATTGTGACAAAGTAAAGGAGGTAATATCTATTGATAATCGAGAAGACATGACAATCAGTTTTCCAAAAATGGAATGTCTTGTACTCAAGGATCTTCCAAAGTTTCTCAGTTTCTATCAACAAAAGGGAACAATTCATTTACCTAACATACAAATTGTACAGGCAAGCAATATTCCAAGCATGAAAACATTTTCAGAAGGTAGAGTCATCACCCCATTGCTAAGATCAATACATGTAACATTTGTTAGGAAACTCTGGCTAGGAAATTTAAACAAGACCTTATCACATATCAGCAACAATCCAAGTATCTAAATGTGATATGCAAAGCTTTGAAATGTATAATACTATCGTGTGAACATGTTGATATATACATATTATATATACAAGACAACAATTTCCTTTTGATGTTATTTGCATATCTTAATTGGTTTTTGTTATATCATTTTTAACATGGATTATTATATCATTATGTGGTTAATTTGATTAGTAAAATCCTTTTAGGCACTTTCAAACCTGTTATTTAACTATTTGTTTATTATTTATAATACTTTTCTAGTAACAAATCTTTTCAATTTATGTTTTCTCTTTATTTTTCTAGGAGAATTCCATTTGTGGAATTTTTCGATTCACCTTCATGAGCACCACGAAAATGGCATTATCAATAAACTCAAGTGCCCTGAAATTAATGAGTTATGTCATCCTCTTTAGTGGTTGAGTCATGGAACATATATTTGGGAAATTTGTTCCAATTAGTTTAAGGAATAGGAGCAGATCTTGTGTAAAGGTTGGTAATTAATGATGTCAAAGAACATAATACTTTGTGTTTGGAAAAGGTTCCCGATGTAAATGGGCGTTTCCTTAATAAAAAAAACTACTCTAACTTCTATGTTTCCTGACTCGGGTTATGCTCCAAACATGATATGATGACAACAAAAATAATAATAAAGATTTAACTTACAAAGAATGTTTGATCATATAACATGAACCTAAAATAGGATAACAAATATATAGGATAATAAAATTTAGTAGATATTATTCACATTTATTCTAATTTTGATGAAATTTCTGTTAGAAGTCCCACATCTAAAGTGGGCAAAGACTTCCCTCCCTCATTTGCATATAAATAGAGGTGTAAGGGAAGGTGTAAAATGCACCAAACTTACTTGTACCCTCCTTACTCTAAAGAGAGGGTGTTGTAATCTCTTCTATCTAGTAAATATTTTTCTTGACCTTGCTTTGGTCTTGTGTTAGTTATAAATTTTTTTCATCTTTATTTTAGTTGTGTGTGCTTGTGCTGTATGATTGATACCCAACAGTGGTATCAGAGCTATAGGTTTGTATTCCGCTGCTATTGTCATTAGAATAGTGTTGGTAAAATTCTGAGTATGCTCTGTGGTTGCGGTTTAATCCGATCTTCACAGTCTACCTGTACTGTTCCAGTAGACAATACTATTCATAGTGAGAAGTGCATAAGCCGGTTCAAGAGTGACCTTGCCCTGGTCTTGTGTTAGTTATAAATTTTTTTCATCTTTATTTTAGTTGTGTGTGCTTGTGCTGTATGACTGATACCCAACAATTTCTTGGATCGATTGAGTATAAATACAAGTATGGATTTATATTTTAAATTGAGTGTGGAGATTGATTATCGATTTTGTTCTTGAATCAAATACACTAAGTATTCAATCTTTAGTATTATTTTCATACAAATTAAAATTTGAGTTTCCTATATAGTTGAGTAAAGTAACACAAGTTGAATCAGAATTAATATGAAAAATACATAAAAAGGATGCAAATAAAAGAGATAAGAATTATAATGCAAATAATTCAGATGTAATTTTAAACAAGTAAGCAATTTAATTAATCAATTGAACTGATTTACAAATCAAATAAAACTGTCGTTTTCAGATTCAATTATCAAATCAATATTCAATCGATTCTTAATTATATTTCTATAATCAGAAACACATTGTAGTCACAAAGTTCAAAACCTGCAGCAAGAATAGAACGTACTTGAAGCATTGAATGATCGATGCATAACACAATTCAACTTGTTCAATTTTGATTCCTTGAACTCAAATTTTATTTCTCTATATATTGATGAAGAATGGAGTACAGATAGGAGTGGAGAAGTGGAAGAGTCAAAATTAAAGTAAGGTAAAAGGGAGGAAGGGAGATAATGAGGCAATTCTTATAAAATATACAACGTACAATATATTGAAGCGAACAAATAATTACATATTCATATTAAAAGAAAAATATTAAGAATAAAAACATGAGAGCGTGAAAGTCGCTCAACCATCATCGAGAATGTCAGCGTATAAAACCTCACTACAAAAATACAATATTTAAACAAAAACAAACAACAGGTTAGTTAATTTCATGATTTCTAACATTAAAGATTATGTGAAACTAACAATTGAGATATCTTTATTAATCAACTCTGTGTAAAAAAAATCTTTAAAACATTATTGTTTTTTATTAAAAACATAATAACACGAATCCCGTTAACACTACTTTTTTTTTGGATCGCGATATTCTAACAACGTCAATTTGACAAAAATTTGACAACGCCACGTGTCAAGTTTTAATTGGTCGAATTTGAATGCTTTTTTTAATTTAAAATCTGATTTGGAATAGGTTGAAGTTTGGATTCCAAAACTGCCCTCTTTGTTTTCGAACTCTATCTTCTCTCCTTATCACTGTCTTCTCTCTCCATTTTAGGGATTTGAATTTCATTTCAACTTCTCTCTTCATAGCAGTGTTCTCCCTCCTCCATTTTTGCAGTTGTTTGTTCGTCATCATTGAAAGACCAAGTTAAGGTGTTTCTGGGTTGAGAAATGAGTTCCTGCACCATTGACAAAGAACTGATGTTGTTGTAATCGATTACAGGGAGCTGGTAATCGCTTACCAGTAGAAAATCTCCTTTTGTATCGAAAGTTGAAGAGTGCTACCTAGACGTGGGTTAAGCACTCCCCAGGAATATTTTGGATTCGTTATGACTATCTTTTGAAGGTTTTATGGATGGATCATTAATGGAACACTTCAAGTTGGAATACTTCAATATTAAAAAAATATAAACGAAATAATAATGAGTAAGGTGAGTCATCCATGCAAGAAAAATAGAAAAGATCACTTATAGGGACACAAAAATGACTTTGGAGAGCAGTGTTCATCTACCTGGGGAGTACAGTTGAAGTTTCTGTACAAATTACCCTTTTTCCACTGGTAGTCGATTACAAGACCCCTATAATCGATTACTAGAGGAAAAAGGGTAATTTGTACAGAAACGTCAACTGTACTCCCCAGCTAGATGAACACTGCTCCCCATTCTCTATTTTTGTTGAATTTTTCCTTTTTTGAGATGGGTGAGTGAGTTCAATATTATTCGGTGTGCTCCCTGCACCAATAATGAGGTTAGGTCATTGATTTCTTCAAAGTAAAAATGTCCATTTAGGTGGTTTTCTCCAATTGAGGTGAGGTGCATAACCCATGCTGTCGACTTTGACCTTTGCTGACTATTTTAATCATAACTTTTTTCACAAACCTCCAAATGATGTGATTCTTTTTTTATTAGAAAGTAGACTCAAAAATCTTTCCAATGACTACTAATTTATAATTTTTAGACATCTGAGCAGGTGCAGTTAATTCCTTAAAGTTAACGTTTTATATATTTCTACCACCTCTCATCTTTGCTGGTTGTTTTGCTCATAAATTTCTCCACCGAACTCCAAATGAGTTGATTTTTGTTTTGTTGGAAAGCTCTTTGAGTCTAGATTCAAACAAAACAAGAATCAAGTCATTTGGAGTTTGGTGAAGAAAGTTAAGAACAAAACAAGTAGCAAAGGTCAGAAAAACAGAGTTGGGGTGCAGTGTTCATCTAGCTGGGGAGTACCGTTGAAGTTTCTGTATAGAGGAAAAAAGGTAATTTGTACAGAAACTTCAATGGTACTCCCCAGCTAGATGAACACTGCTCCCCAAAAAAAGGTTTCAATATATATGGTCGAACAACACTGGAAGAAAACGTATGGTACTCTATCAAAATTGAATTTTTATTTATATAATATATTATCAGTACATATTACCCAACATTTGTAATCATAATCTTTTGTTTACAAAAAAAATGTACAAGGCTCATACAATGTAAATATCTAGGCAACTAATCAACATATAATTGAAAACCTATAAAATCCTAAGTGTTGCAGCACTTGTTCTCTTCACACGTTGTCATTGTCTAGAATCCAGTCCATATATATTTTTGTCTAAATACTTGCAACTGCTCCTGAAATCAACACAAGTCACTTTAAAAAATTAACACAATACCAAAATTATCTAGTCTTTTAACAAAGTTACTGATACTTACATTGTTGTAATCAAGCATACTTTTCTCATTGTAATTGAGAACATCATCCCACAGTTCAATTTTTTAACAACATACCAAAAAATAACTCAAGGTTTTGTGCCTGGGAAATGCAAAAAAACAAAAAAAAGTATATAACACCTACTAGTTAATCACATCAACAAATTATATTTGAAACATCTATTATCAAACATCAACAAATCATATGTTTGATGAGCATAATACCTAATGTTCTCAATCACCAAGGCTCCTAATAAATTAGTTATTACAAAAGTCTATAAAAAAAATTACATACTTTACCTTGCTCTGGCGAAACAAATATCTCAAATCAAGAACCAAAAAATTGGGCTGCAAAAATTCCAAATATGTAAATATAGAGAAATAATTAAAAAAATAATATAATTTTCCAAAAGCAGAAACAACTAACAGATATAAAGATTACTAACACATTTGATAATTTCAATACCCCAACCAAGAAGCCAATAGACAACAACTTACCCCAAGAAAAGGCCATGTTAAGAGAAACTTTATTCCAACCGACGAAGGAACAATAGCACGAGCGAGAAAACGAAAGCTTTGGAGAAATGACGCCAACGGTGGACCCAAGCGATACAAAGACAACACTTCAATGGCGGACAGAGAGAGACGACTTCCTCCGGAGACAACGGTGGACCCAAGCAACGAACGAACAACAGTGGATAAGCACTTCGGTGGCGGAGATTCGAACGAGGAATGTCGAAGGCGGTGAGAGAGTTTCTAAGAGAGGAATAGATTTTTCTTCTGAATATTGTTTCAAAAAGTGAAAGGTACCAAAATGTTTCTGAACATTCTTTCCAAAGATGCCCTCAAAGACAAAATGAAACTTTTAAAAAAATTTGATAAAAACAACCAATGATAATGTGACACGTATCGTTGTCAAATTATTGTCAAAAATATGTTGTCAAAAAAACCTTTTCCTTTTTTTTTCTGTTCGATACTTTCTATGTTTCTCTGTCACACTTGTTTATATCATGTTGGCATTTTCTCTAAGTGATTTTATTTTAATGTAATAAAATTAATTTATGTTACTTTAAATTTAAATTAAAAGTTATAGTTTGAACAAAAATATTACAAAAAATAATGTAAAATTAAAATTAATACTATTTAATTATATATTTCTCTCTCATAATAAATATATATATCAAAAAGTTTAAAAAAAATCATTAAATTACACTGAAAATGTGGTCCTTGAATAAAAACATTTTTATGAAGAATAGTAACTTTTATGATCACTCTTCTCAGGCCCACTTTCCACTTCTTCATCATCTACATCTTTCCTTTTCCTTTAACTCTTTTATTTCTCCAATTCTTTATTCTGTACATCCACTCTTCCCAGGCCCACTTTCCACTTCTTCTTCATCTAGATCTTTCCTTTTCCTTTCATTCTTTTATTTCTCCAACTCTTATTCCATGACCTTCTTCCATCTTTCAACACATCACGTTAAAAAACATTATTTTTCTTAACAGATATAGCATCACTGGTAACATTTTATTTTCTTTCAATACATCTTGTCTTTAAATAACGAATTTGTCAAACACTTAGCACAAGTTATTTCTTCTCTTATCCCAGAGCACAATAGCATCAGTGGTAACAATAAAGAATTTTTCAATAAAGTTGGAAGATTTCTTCTCTCTGCTACCCTCATCTATAAAGTTGGAAGATTTTGCAAAATACTTACCTCGAAGAAGAAGAAGCTTCTGCAAAGAGAAAGATGAACCCGAGAGCAACGCGGCCAAGGGAAGTGGTGCAGCGGGGGCGGTGTGACGAGGGCGGTTCGGCGGGAGCGGTGCAGCGGCGGCGTCGACATGTCAAATCGAGGCACCAATGCAAGAAAGATGAACGAGAGAAGCACCAATGCGGGACGCACCTTGGACCTCCAGTGAGAGAAAAACTTCGTCGCGACGGAGAACGTTGCGCCTAGGAAGAAGAACTGCAGAGGTTGCTCCAGGAACTTCCAAAACTGCAAGGAAGAACAACACTTTCGATAGGTAAAATTTTTAACCTGGGTATTTTAAACTATACTACCTCGGTTCTACCTTTATCTGAGTTAACCGAGGAAGTATATCATGTTCAGAATCCTCTCAGGCAAAAAGGTGAATTTTGGAGGAAACTTTTACGTCTTTAGACGTCGGTTTTGATTTTAGTTGAGGCAGAAAAGGCTTTGGACACCATTTCTATGAACCGAGGTATATAAGTTTGACAGAACTATCAAAATGTTACCGTTTTTTTATAGAGGTTTCGGTTTCTCTTTATAAGTTTCGGTTTCTTTTCATCCGAAACTGTGCGAGTTTAAATGTTGTTTTTTACAGTGTTAAACCTAAAAATTTAGCAAATGAATTTTGTGTACATGTTTATAGCACATTTAGGCTATGTAAATGCTATAAAATCGGAGGTAAACATGAATATCAATCCAATTTGAAAAGTTTAACCTAATATACACAAAATCTAATTCGAATGGTTTCTTTATAAATATTTGGCAAATCTACTTCAAATTCTAAAAATTATAGGAAAAAAAAAGCTTCCCAGAAAACCATATGTCCATGAAGCCTTAGAAATATAGAATTGAATGCAACTAAAATAAAAAACCATATTATATAAAAAAAAAGATAAGGCCAAAATAGTGAGCAAAAGGTCACATGAGCTACAATACAAAATTAAAACAACTGCTAACAACAAACCCAATTTATTATTACTAAAAAGAAATGAGTTAAAAACAGAAAATAAAGCACATAGAAGTGCATTCACTGTATAATAAAGCTACGAATGAGTGTACAAATATGTAGCATCAAGGATAGAAATGAATGCGTATATATTTGTCTAATTCTCGTTCTTATACATATGGGAGCCACGGGAACAAAATAAGAGATGAACATGAGTTTATATACACATAAGATACCTCCATTGGTAAGAGGCCTTTTGGAGTGGTACCAAAAGCAAATCTGTGAGGACTTGGCCCAAAGCGGACAATATCTTACCAGTATGGAGATCTATGTGTATGTGTGTGTGTTGAACTTCCCTACAAAACCCACAGGGAACCTCCTCCTCGACAAACCCAACAGTTAGACCTTTGTGTATTCGGCGTCCATCTTCGTTAAGCGCGTCTCTACCTCACTCAGCAAGAAAGTCCTAGGAGACCACTGGAATGAAATTGACGTCGGACAGCGCACTAACAAACGTCAATTGATGTCAGGTAGTGCATTAACCAACGTCCACCTTGTTTTTTATTTTTTAAAAATAACTTTTTGTACAATAAAATCACACCTGAAAAATAGAAAATGATCCCAACACATCACAAAATAATATATTCTATGCGTTTGAAGTGATTGTAGTACTAAATAATCTAAAAAACAATAAAAAACTTAAACTTAAGCTAATTAATGTATTCAACAACAATAAAATGGTTCCTAAAGGCATGGAAATGGGTCCTAAGTCCATCTCAAGAGAAGATGTTTTTCTCAATGTTTTTCTTTTGATGCTTTTTGAAGACAATGTCAATGTTTTTGACTTCCTTGTATACTTCTTCACCACATTTCGAGGTTTAAACACAACATCATCCTCAACACTTCCATTAAATGTTTTTTTCAATCTACGGTAAGGGAGATTTTGAAGAAGGAATTTTTGATGTGTTGTATATAACGTTTTTTTACCATGCTTCAATTGAAAGTAACTTGTGTTTTTTTCACAAATTTTCGGAGGTTACAACCGTCGAAAACAAAAAAAATAACCCTAAAAAAAATCTAAATTTTGGTAGTGAGTATGTCAATTTATTTTTCGAAGATTTGGATTCAATGCTTTTATAATGTCTTTTAATGCATCCAATTTATTCTACGTAGATTCATTTACAAAGGATTAATAAATTAATATGTTTTTCAATTTGATTTAAAGTGTTTGAGTGTTTATGCCACTGTTAGAGTGAACTTGATAAACAACTCACTTATATTATGGATCAAAGTTACACTGATCGTTAAATTAGTGGACTCTAGCTTAATATTGACTTCAATCAACAATTCATGCATTTCTTTTCAAGAACCATATTTTTTTGATATTTTTGTTTTTAAAGATGGAATGAGGAATGAAAAAAAATAAAATGTAGAATAATACATGAAGAAAAGAATGGAGACGAAGGTTTGTAGGAATGTAAATATGTAATAATATTAAGGGTAGAACAAGAAAGGTAACAGGTAACAAATATTGTTAGGATAGACTCTAACCTAGTTCTTATATCATGTTAAGAAATAGATTAAGCCTAACTCAACCCCACAAAACCAACTTATAAAGTGAGGTTTGCACCCATTTATATACTCTAAATTGGCCTTATCTCTAACAACCATATTGGCCTTATCTCTAACAACCATTTTATCCCTCTCCCGCTCTCTCTTTCCCTCTCTCTCCCTCTCTCTTTCTCTCTCGGTATTAATCTCTACTTTGATTCTCCTCTCGATGTCTGTCAGCCTGGATTTTGGTTTTGTCTATCTTTTTATCTTAATCAAGCTTCTTATCTTGGCAGTGTCCTTTGCTCAATTCTTCTTTATGATTCTATTTGACTTAACGAATCTCTTTTTCACTTTTTTTTGAATGACAATTTGCTTATTAATTTCTTTATTCGATTGTTTTCTCAATGTATGTTATCAACAATATCCTAGAAATTATTATATATTATATCAATTATTATTCTATCGCTTAAATGAAAATAATATACTACACCATTCCATTATTTGTGCTAGATGTAAAATGTCATGCATTAACCGTTGATGATATGATCACTTATTTATGATATTATAGGGTTTCACTATAATATACTTAATGTGGGCAGAATTATTTTAAAGATTTGCACTTGTAAATATTTGATCAAATTAAGTATATAATTTTTTATTGCTATACAGTATTATTTTGATAATACTTTTTAAGAATTATCTTGAAAATTAATTTCTATCGAAATTGCTATTTATCTTTAATAGAACTTCTAATATCGCTTTTTTTTAATATACTTCTAGACCCAAACCGTCAAGGTTGCAAGTTATATATACTTCTTCTAATAGATCTTTAATATACCTCTTGATAATTTTTATGTATAAAAAAATGTTACAGGTTACGTTGAAATTGAATTGATGACACTTTTAAATCTCGCGAATGTCTCTCATCCTTAACGCATATAAGCATATATATTGAGTAAGTGAATCTGAAATTTAGAATCAAAGTATTATTTAGATGTGAGATGGGAAAAAGTAGACCTAAAAATGAAGTAATAATCCAAATAGGAATCAAGAAATGCATCATGTGCTTGCCTTGAGACTACACAAACTTCATCGACACAGAATTTATTGATTCACATATTAAATAGTTCTAAAATTATAGTTATTTTAATTAGTTGTTGGTTAAAAAAGTAGTGAAACTGTAACAGTGCTAAATAAGGTATGTATAAAAATCGAACAGAGCAATGGAATTTTATTGAGAAATAAAGTTGTCTCAATATAAGTAATACATGGCTAACAATGAAAATGACAAATGCAGAAAATAAAACTGTATGAGTCACAGCTGAACCATGATGTGTTCCATTCCTGTAAAAGAATAAAGGAAAGGAACTTAGAGAATTATCCACACTAAAGTCAGAGAAGAAGAATCTGAAGAAAAAGTGATTGCAGAAAGAGGGACCATACCACCGACTGACTATCCCTGAATGAAATCCCTCCATTTAGTATTTCCTCTCCTCTCACGTGTCCCTCTGCGCACTCCCATGCCTTCATCTTTGTTTGACACGTGGCCACTAGGTGTAACCGTTTCTCCCTCCTTAATACTGTCATGCTTTATGCGCGTGACAATACTCCCATCTTGAATAGCAACCTTGTCCTCAAGGTTGAAGTGAGGATATGCTTTCTATAGTTCTTCAATGGCTTCCCATGAATTGTCTGTGTCATAAAACGAATTCCATTGTATCAGCACCTCAGTTACTTCTCGTCCGTTTCTGTTAACCACTCTTTTGTCCAGAATCTGATAAGGTTGCATGATTGGTCCCACTTCAGTAGTAGTAAGAGGTAATGGAAAATATGGTTGCTTAGGATCTCCATGAAATTTCTTAAGCAATGAAATGTGGAACACTGGGTGTATTTTTGCGGAATCTGGGAGTAGGAGTTTGTAAGCTACCTTGCCAATCTTCTCAATAACTTTAAAAGGTCCAAAGTACCTTAAGCTCAACTTTTGATTCCTTCTCAGGGTCACCGAATGTTGCTTGTAGGGTTGTAATTTCACTAGAACAAGATCCCCTACTTCCAAGAAAACATCTCTTCTTTTCTTATCCGCTTGCCCCTTCATATAATTCTGAGAATGGTGAAGCTTAGCTTTTAATTGCTTCAATAAAACATCACGGTTCTTTAACCGGGGTCATTGTCACTATGCTCATATTTAATTATAGTTGGTGGTAACTTTCCATAGACCGCTTGGTAGGGAGACATACCAATACTATGGTGAAAAGATGAATTATACCAAAATTGAGCCCATGGGAGCATCTCCAGCCATTTCTTAGGATGGTCAAAGACAAAACATCTGAGATACATCTCCAAAGTTCTATTTAAATTTTCGGTTTGGCCATCGGATTGAGGATGGTATGATGAGCTCATGGCTAAAGTGGTGCCTTGATACTTGAATAACAACTTCCAAAAGTTGCTGATGAAGACTCTATCTCGGTCAGACACAATGGATTTTGGAAATCTATATAATTTGACAATATGTTGAATGAAAGTTTCAGCTACAGTTTTGCTATTGAATCCTGTCTTTAATGGAATAAAGTGCGCGAACTTTGAGAGTCTATCAATGACCACCATGATATTGGAATAACCCTGCGAAATTGGTAAGCCAACAATGAAATCCATAGCAATGTCTTCCCAAATCAAGTTTGGAATTGGTAGGGGCTGCAGCAGACCAGCAGGTAAAGACTGAATGACTTTAGCTTGCTGGCAAATAGAGCATTCCTTCACAAACATCCTTATATCTTCCCGCATTTTAGGCTAGAAAAATTGAGCACTCAGTCTGGCCATAGTTCTTGTAGTTCCCGCGTGACCACCAATTTTTGATCCATGGAATTCTCCTATGATCCGATTTATCAGTTTTGCATGATTTGGCAGCATAATTCGCCCTTTCCACGTCAAAATATCTTGCTGTATTGCATAGTCCCCCTTCTTCCCTGAGTTGTTCTTGCATTCCAGAAATTTTTTCATCAATTCCTCATCTTTTCTGGTTGCTTCTGCAACTGATTGTAGCCATGTATTACGTGGTTCTGACCAAGCCATTGCAAAGCTCCTAGATAAAGCATCAACAGGGATATTCTCTTTCCATGGGGAGTATTGTATTGTAAAATCAAACCCTATAAATTTGGGTAGCCATTGTTGTTGCTTAGGGGTTTGGAGTGTTTGCTCCAATAATTCTTTCAAACTCTTCTGATTTGTTTTAATAATGAACCTATGGCCAAGTAAATAATGTCTGAATTTTGACAAAGATTCAGTGATAACATAGAATTCTCTGGTATATGCCGATTGTTTCTGCATCCTTAATGATAGTTTCTTTGAAAAATAAGCAATAGGGTGCTTATTTTGACTTAATATCGCGCCAATGCCTAACCTAGAAGCATCTGTTTCCAAAACAAAAGGTTCTTCAAAATTTGGAATTGCTAGAACAGGAGCAGTGGTGAGGGCTAGCTTCAATTCTTGAAAAGCATTGTTTGTTGCTGCACTCCACTTAAATGAATCTTTCTTTAATAAATCAGTCAATGGTGCAGCTATTTGTGCATAACTTTTGACAAATCTTCTGTAATACCCCGTTAATCCAAAAAAACCTCGCAACTGTTTAAGTGTTTTAGGTTTCGGCCAATTTTTTACTGCCTCCAACTTTTCAGACTCCATAGCAATTCCATTTCCTGCCAATGTGTAACCGAGATACCCGATCTGCTGCACTCCAAAGCTGCATTTAGAGAACTTAGCAAATAATTGATTCTGTTGGAGAATCCTCAGCACCACTTCTAGATGGTATAGGTGGTCTTTCCAACTTGAACTGTAGACCAATATATCATCAAAGAAAACTAGGACAAATCTTCTCAATACACCCTAAAAGATTTGATTCATTAAACTTTGAAATGTTGCTGGCGCATTGGACAACCCGAATGGCATAACCAACCATTCGTAGAGTCCTTGATGAGTCCTGAATGCAGTTTTATGTCGGTCCTCCGGTTTCAGTAAAATTTGGTGGTATCCAGACCATAAATCCAGCTTGGAAAAATAACGAGCTCCATACAACTCATCAATAAGTTCATCCACTGTTGGAATTGGAAAATTGTCCTTAATTGTTATAGCATTCAAGGCTCTATAGTCTGTGCAAACCCTCCATGTGCCATCTTTCTTCTTGACTAAAATAATTGGAGATGAAAAAGGGCTGTTGTTGGGTTGTACAATGCCCTCTTTTAACATACCTTCCACCAATTTTTCAATTTCTTCCTTTTGACTGTGTGGATATCCATAGGGCTTCACCTTGACTGGATTTGATCCTTATAACAAAGGAATAGAGTGATCATGACTCCTTGGTGGAGGTAGTCCACACGGTTGGCTAAAGACAATGCTGTAATTGTGTAGTAATTTCACCAAGTCTGGATCCATGTCCTCTGGAAGTTCAAGTAGAGGAAAATTTTGAGTGGCTTGATGGACCATCTGCATACTATATATCTCATCTAGGGCATTAGTGTCCATCATTCTCCTTATGTGATGTAGTTGAGTTGCTTCAGGTAACATGTCTCTGTCACCTTGTAATGTAGTGAAGCGACCATCCTGCAAAAACTTGATTTGCAGCAAATCATAATCTGCTAAGTGGGGGCCAATTGTCTTCAACCAATTTGCACCAAGGATGAGATCAGCACCAGAGAATGATAAAAGAAACACAGGTAATGTGAAAACATTGCCCTGTGCTATTAAAGTCAAATTTTGTATTAAGCCCTCAGATTCCATGTAATTCCCATTACCAACCATTACTTTGAATGAAGGAGTCATCACCACGGGAAGTTTCAAAAATTTTGCAACCCTTGGTTGTAAGAAATTATCAGAACTGCCTCCATCAATCAATACTTTGACTGACATGGTTCCCATATGTGCTGTGAATCGAATTGTCCCTACTCCGAAACCACCTTTCAAGGCATTCAAAGATAGGTTATGATCTTCGTTTCCAGTTGCTTCCTTGTCTTGGGGTAACTCAGTCTCTAATTCCAGATTATCTGATTCGTCCTCCCCCAATTGCAGGACAAAACATTGCTTGTTTGGGCACTTGTGATTAAAAGAGAATTTCTCATCATAGAAATAACATAGACCCTTCTCTCTTTGTAATTGCATTTCTGTTGGGCTTATTCTTTTGACATTGGGGTTTCTTAATAGTGGTCCTGGTGGGTTAGGTAACAACGGAGGTAAGGAAGATTTGGAAGCTGGTAGGATGGTCCTTGTGGTGTTTTGAACCCCGGACGTAGTTACTTTCGGAGAAGTTGTGTATCAAATGGTGTAATTAGGAGTAGGCTTGGTTCCTGGCATATATTTTTCTTCATACAGTTTAGCTAATGCTACTGCTCGTAATAGGTTTGTTGGAGTCAAGGCAATCACATCTCTTCTAATATCAACATTTAAATCACTCATAAAGCAATTTAAAATAACTTCCTCGGTTAAACCCTCACAGCGATTTGCAAGCGACATAAATTTCATATAGTAATCTGATACCGAGCCTTGCTGTTGGAGCTTAAACAGTTCTGCCATTGGAAAATCAAAGGGAGAGGGCCCAAATTGAATTCCAGAGCACGCTTCAACGCTGTCCAGGTTGTGACCACTTCAATCTTCTGCAACATTTGGAACCATGGCACCACATCGTTCTCAAAATGCATAGAAGCTATTTCAACCCGCTCAGCATCAGGTGTGTTGTGGTAGTTGAAGAACTTATCTGCTTTAAAAATCCATTCTAAAACTAGGGTGGAGCCATCGAAGTGCGAAAAACCGAGAGAAATGTCTTTTACCGGGTTCGTAGAATGTAGCGGATGAACTCTGACTGTGGAATTTGAGTTCGAAGGACTTCCAAATGTTTGAGTGGAATTTTGCAATAGTTGCTGTAAGACGAGTTTGATTTCATCCATCGTCGAGTCTTGATTTCGATTTCTCTCATCTATCGTGCTCTGCAGCTTTTCCACCGTTGTTGTTAGACGACGCAGATCATCAGTCGTTGTGCAGATCTCGGTTTGGAGCTCTTTCAATCTTGTGTTCTCAGCCATGGAAGACAATGAAAGCACCAATGTAACAGTGCTAAATGAGGTATGTATAAAAATCGAACAAAGCAATGGAATTTTATTGAGAAATAAAGCTGTCTTAGTACAAGTAATACGTGGCTAACAATGAAAATGACAAATGCAGAAAATAAAACTGTATGAGTCACAACTGAACCATGATGTGTTCCATTCCTGTAAAAGAATAAAGGAAAGGAACTAAGAGAATTATCCACACTGAAATCAGAGAAGAAGAATCTGAAGAAAAAGTGATTGTAGAAAGAGGGACCATACCACCGACTGACTATCCCTAAATGAAATCCCTCCATTTAGTATTTCCTCTCCTCTCACGTGTCCCTCTACGCACTCCCATGCCTTCATCTTTGTTTGACACGTGGCCACTAGGTGTAACCGTTTCTCCCTCCTTAATACTGTCATGCTTTATGCGCGTGACAAAAAGATAAAAATATTCAAAAGAAATATAAAATAAATAAATCTATCATTATTAAAATTGAATTAATAAAATAAATAATATAAATACATGATAGATAGTACTAGTACTATTAAAAGCTAGCATTTTAGAAAATGCAACTTCAAGTAGCTAGCGTCTTAGAAATAACTTAAAAAGTTACAACAAAATGTTCGTTATCAAACCTTACTTCTGAAACTAAACTAACTGATAAAAGAAAATTAGAACATAGCTCATATAAATAATTACAAAGTATTATAAATGCTATCTCACATTTATAAAATAATTATAGTTTTGGAACGGAAGAAGTATTTAGAAACATATATGTGTAATTCAGTAAATTAAACTTTTAGTATTTCATTTTTGGATTAAATATATATTTTTTCCCTATATTTATTTTTAAAAATTGTGTTTTTTCTAATTTAAATATACTTATACTTTATAAACTTACGTAAAATATCATTCTGAAAGGAGAAATTATATTATAGTTTATTGTAGAATTTTGTTTGTAAATTAATGAAAAGAATGTTTTACATTACTTTAATTAATAAATGTAAGAATAAAATATAGGTATATATTTAATTTAGAAACGAAACATAAATTTTATCCGATAAAAAATATATTTAGTCTTTAATTTTTTATTAATTAATTTTGAATTTATAGTTATTTTGATTAGTTATTGGTTAAAAAGCAATAAAAATAAATAAATCCGTCATTATTAATTTTTTAAAGGGAAATATTGAATTAATATAATAAATAATATAAATATATGATATATAATTTAAATATTATTAACAGCTGTTATTTTTGAAAATGCTTCTTCAAGTAGCATCTCAAAAATAGCTAAATTACAACAAAAAGTTCGTTAACAAACATTACTTATGAAACTAAACCAACCTTTAATAGAAAAAAAATTAGAAGATAGCTGAACTAAATGAAATAAATAAGAAGGTACCATATAAAATATTATAAATATTATCTCAAATTTATAATAAAAAAATATGATTCATGTACATAAAAAATAGCTATCAACATTTTATATACATTTAGAGAGGAAATAAAATTGATAGGTTTCTAGGACATATGATGTGATAAGAAAAGAGTGATATAGAAAACAAAAATGTGTTTAATAAGTAGGTATTAAACTTTTAGTTTTTTATTTTTTTTTTATTTTTAAAATCTAGTTTGAAAAAGTATTTTTTAAGTACTTAATTAATAAATATTTGGTATACTGTTTTCTTCCACATTTAGTGAAAAGACCACGTTAAAAATCTAAAATGGAGTAGGAAATAAATATGCTTTTTTGTGGGGGAAATGTATTACATTTCTAAAAGGGTGAGTTTGAAAATGTATTAACAAAATAAAAGGTTAGGTTTAAAAAAAAAGTCAGTTTGAACAAAGTTGAAACGTTGTGAAAAACTACTTTTAATAAGGGCTATAAAATATTGGTAGGACATCACACTAGTAAAAAAAAGATTTTAACTAGCGTATTTGACACCGGTTTAGTTGGAACCGAAGCAAAAAACGGCACGGTCGCTTTTTTGTAATTTTTCGCAAATGTATATGCTTCGGTTAAAAAAACTGTTACCTAAAACTGACGCGGTGACATTTTTGTAATTTTCGACAAAGGTATATGCCTCGGTTCCAAAAGAACCGATGCCTAAAACTGACGCGGTGACATTTTTGTAATTATTGCAAAAGTCTATGACCTCGGTTGTTTAGAGAACCGAGGCATAAAGTAACTGAATTTTTTTTAGAAGGTTTAGGCATCGGTTCTTTATAGAACCGAGGTCATAGACCCTTATTGCCTCGGTTAAAAAAATAATCGAGGTAATAACATCTATTTAGGGTTAAATTTTGCGAACAAATGCATTTTCAAACAGAAGCTTTTCTGTTTGTGTTGTGCGCCGCTGCTCTCTTTCTTCCATTTTCATAGCCATCCTCTTCAACTTTTCTTTTTTTTTCTTTCATTTTACGTTGATTAAGTGCTTAGGTATGATTTTCTTTCGTTTTGACCGATTGATTTTGTGCACAGGTGTTCTTCAGCTCTTCAAATAGACGCTTTAGGATGTTCATTTCGTTTTGTTTCAGCCTCAAACTCACCTTCAAGGTTAGTTTCGCTTTAGGTTTTTCAATTCGTTTGATTGATTGTTCTTCATACACCATACACATCAAAACATAGGTATATGTAAAATTGAGAGTATGCTCAAACGAACTCTAAATGAAATGAAAATTTGTATGAAGAACCAAAAAATCATGAAATCTCTGCACAAAAATTTCCAGCTCAAAATTCAAAATGTAACTATTTTAAATGTTTTTTTAAAGTTTGAAAAAAAAATTCCCGATAAATAGAAAACAATGTTTTCTGCGTTTGTTTGTGTTTTTAGGATTCTTTTCATATGGTTTATGTGATACCGAAACGTGATACCGAAACAATAATTTAGAAAAAATATATATACTTTAGACCGCGGTTCTGGTAAAACCTGAGGCAAAAAAGGTCTATTACCTCGGTTCTAGATCCAACCGAGGCAATAAATTCTTGGTTTAATACCCAATTTTGTCCCCAGTTTGGTTTGAAAATCTATATTTAGTCCCTCGTTAGAAAAGTAATTGTAATGGATCCTTACTTATAGATTTGTGAGTCAAGTTAGTCCCTTCCGTTAAATATAAACAAACGGAGTTAATGGGATGATGGTGTGGCAGTAATTAGTGCTTAGGTGTCAAAACGCAATTGTGTGCGTGCTTACGTGGTATTAAACCTAAATTTATATATGAAATGGCGAAAACCCGAGGTTCCTGGCTCCTAAAAAACCGCATCCCCAGCCGTTACCGTACACCCTCACACACCCACCTTCACCTCACTCGCTACTCACTCACGCTCATTCTCACTCTCTTACTCTTCTTCTTCGTCTCGTCTTCGTCACCTTCGTTTCAATCACACCTTCTTTTTCGTCCGGATTGTCGCCCGCAAAATCATTTCGACCGAATTGCTCTTCAACCGTAACCACCCCCAACAAACATAACCCAATCAACACACAGGGCAGAACAGATCCAGCATTCACCCCTCACACTCAGATGTACACAACACACACTCGTCATTTTCAATCCCAGTAAAACATCGAATCAATCAATGCCAAATTAATCAGTAAATAAATTTAAAAAATGAGACAAAAATTCATAACTTTTTACCTCGGCTGAATATACCTCGGTTGCAGAACCGCTGTTATAAACCCAAAACAACCGAGACAATATCCCTTAGTTGCACAAGTGTCAATTGATAGTTTTTCTAAATATGTTCATAATTAATTTTGTAAATGTTTTTATGATGGTTAAAACATTGATTTATATGGATTCATTTCAAACATGAGTTACATTTATTATATTTCAAAAAACGTTTAATCAATTAATCACTAAGTATTATTTCTATTATTTTTAACTTTACATAAAATTACTTCTGAATATCTTTAAAGTAAATGCATAAAGTGTGTGATGTTAACACAAAAGGAAAAAAAGAGAAAAAATAACTTCAAGAAAAAATTCACAAGAGGAAAACTAAAAGTTGAAGTGAAAATTAGGGGACAATCTAATTTATAAATTTCAATAATTAAATTACAGTCTTAAATTTACCACTATATTGTATAAGTTATGATTTTATAGATTTTAACGTTCTATTTATTAGTTGATTACTTGCTTAAATCATTGGCTCAATAACAATAACTTAAGTACATGCCCAACATCAATAACTTAAGTGTTGACCCAATATTTGATCTGTTTTGACCGTTGACAAAAGTAGCAAACTGAACAGTTGCGGATGTTGACAGTTCGGCCTATCTCATGTTGACTGTTCGACATATCTCATATATCATACATATGCCTCCAAAGTCCGAGTTAACCATAGTTAACTATAGGACTTATGATAAGCTATTTAGGGAGGTTGTGTTTGATGCGGCTTATGTCTTCATTCCTTTTTGCACCAAGAGGCAAACTCTAGGAGTTCACTTAGAATGTTCCCTAGGTCAAAGAAACTCGAGTGAGAATTCATGGAGAACGTTTCTCACTGAGCGGTTTGCTCAAAGTTGGCTGAATGGCTCATATACAAAATCATGTTATCTGCACTGAAGAAAAAGGACAATAGAATTTGAACTGTCAAAAAAGACTAATCCATTTTATTCGGTTGAAGATACTCGGATGAGTGATAAACAAATTTTTAATCCCAGGCAACGGCGCCAAAAACTTGTTAACACTCGGCAAGTGTACCGAATCGTATCAAGTAATAACAAAATGATAAGACCAAGTATCGTTTTCCAAAGGACTCACGACCTAAACAGTTATCTGATTTGTTGATTAAATAAGACTTGTAAACGAAAACATTGTTGTTGAATTACGAAAAATAAACATGAATGCAAAGTTTTGATCAATGGAATAGAAAGATGCAAAAACGGTTGATGTAGAATATGAATGATTATGTTGTTGGGGTTTCCGATTCATCTTATCCACTCTCATGTATTCAAGAAATCATCTTTCTTCATTAATGTTAACATCACTTTCTAATTTACCTTAAACCCGATGTCTCGGTGAAGAAAGCCTACTCCTAATCACTAGTTTACAATGACTTGTCTCCCTAGCAATTATTCATGCATTACATCGCACAGAAGCTTAAAGGCAACCAATCCTCCTATCCCTATGTCTAGGAAATATTGCTCTTGGGAGAATTTCTTCAGTTCTAGATTTACTTATGTGTCCATACAAATAACATCAATGATCATGCAATTGAATGAGTTAAACAAAGCATGCATAGAGTATAGAAGAAAAACCCTAACAATTAATGAAAGAAATCATATAGAATATAGAACCAATTCAATACATGAGAGTTTCAAAGGATTACATCGGTTCCCCAACAACAATGAAGGTTTAGTTCACCATAAACATGGTGAAACTAGATGAAAAACAATGAAAGAATGAAAGATAGAACCCTAGAAATTGAAGAATAGAGCTTGAGCATCCAAAATCCTCCTCCAAGGGGTGAAGAAAGTGTGATTTTGCCTCTTTCTGTCCAAAGATCCTAACCCTAATTCGGCTAAAACCTTATATAGTTTCCTAAAGATTACAGAAAATAAGCCCAAGCCCAAATAAATGGCGCTTAACGACACTTTTGACGCTTAGCGGTAAGTGCGGGTCTTCAGAATTGACACTCAGCTGCAGTTTTGGCCCTCAGCGGTGACTGCGGGACTTGAGAATGTCGCTCAACGGTAGAATTGCGCTCAGTGGTGACTGCAACTCTTCTTTTAAGCACTTTCACTTCCTTTCTTGAGTCTAGCTCCTTACTACTTCAACTTCTTTCATCTAATTCATCTCAATTCTTGCAAAAACAACGAAAACCAAACATAAAACCCATCTAACTCTCTTATTTCCAAAACATAAGTAAAAGCATGATTCCAAGCTAGTTTCTACGTCATAAAGGTTGTTTCGATGTCAAAATTAAGTATAAAAGTAACAGTTTTTCAATTGTTATCACAACCCCAAACTTAGAACTTTGCTTGTCCTCAAGCAAACAAGATGTAACTCAGTTTTCCACCAATCCATACAATGGTTCACCACATTCAAAACTCTTTCTTTCAAGACAAGTAATTACTCAAATCAGCTCATCACAAAGAATTTAGTCAAGATGGACACATGCTTTGGTATTCACATAATCACACAGTATCCAACAAATGCAATTCTCATGAATGATCAATTAACTAAGGATAGATGTAATCATGTTCTCATGGAATCTTTCCTCACCAGATAAAGTGTTTCACTCAAACACACAAGTGTATAAGAGGCCACTCATTCACTCTATTATCACAATGTCACCTGAATCAGCTTTGCCTTTTATTTAACCACAATCAAAAACATTCACAAGCAAGTATCATCACAAGGGCTTTTCTATTGCTTATAATGTTGCTGGGCTAACAAGAAAATTGGTTTTTTCTGGATCACAAAATCCTTGAGTTAAGTGAATCATCTAAACACAACCATTCTTCCTTCTTCCCAACTTTCTTTTGCATTGAGCCTTTCTTTTTTCTTTCTTTTCTTTTCTTTTTATTTTGCTTTTCACGTGCTTAGCTCAATGCTTTTGATTTTCCCTTTCTAGACTTCCCAACAACCCCAAACTTGAACATTTATCAATACCACAAGATATCTTCAACTCAACTCAAGGTAAAGCTTTTCAAAACGGGTTTTCTATCATGTTCAAGGCTAAGGGTTCAAAGGATAGAACACATTGTGCTCTCTTTTATTGTTCTAAAATCATGCTTTTGGCTAATAAAGTGATTCAATCATAGAAACCTGGGCAAAGTTATTCATGCTTTCAATGTAATAGTATTCAATCACAAAAACTCTAGAGTTCAAAACCTCACACATAAGCTCATCCAATCATTCCACATACACATCTTGCTTAGCATCATAATCACAATCACAACGTCATGCATCTGTTCAGATAGCTTGTGAACACCCACCTGTATATCAGCATATAGTGCATAATCTCAACATCAATCTATATCTAAGCATCATCAAGCAATACTTATCATGCATAAAGCACACGCAAACCATCATAGCAGATAAAGTTTCACACTGAGTACATCACACCCTATTATAAAAACATAAGCAAATGAGTTCAACAGTACAAAACAAAAGATAGAAAAAATCCTGCTCTAGTAATGATAGCATCCAATAGTAGATGCTATCTCATCCCATGCTGTCATCTGAATCTTCGTCCTCTTCATCATCCTCAGCATCTTCAAACACATCATCATCATCATCATCATCCATAGCTGAAGCTCCAGCTCCACTACCCTGGGCTTGCTCCTCTGGCCACGCCACCACATTATTAAACTCATCCATGGTCCACCTATGTCCTGGGGTGTACCATACATCCCAATAATCATCTCAGCTGTGGCCACCTGTCCTCTATGAAGAGACTGCATCCTGGCTTTCAAAAGAGACATATACATTTCCCTCATCTGAAATGGCTTTGCCTCATGAGGCTCTGCAGGTGCCTGGCCTTGTGGTGGTCCTCTCCCTCTACGAGGACGACGTGGTGGTACTGGCTGAGCTGCCTCATCACCGCCACAATACTGTCTATAATAGGCCTCATAGATAGCTTTCCTAGGCCTCTCAAATGGTGGTGTAGAGATATTCACCCCAGCTAGCTCACATAAGTGTGTAATCAAATTGGGATGTCCCAAAGGTCCTTGTTGTTCATAGTGTTGGCACACACCTGTATATCATTGGCTATGACCTGGCCAATGTTAATGCTCATCCCTCTGAGCACACACTACAAAAGAAGTGCCCTGCTAACAGTAATATCTGAGACATGTGAGCATGGCTGGATGTTTGCATGAGAAAATGCCATCCAATACTTTGCTAGAGGAGTTAGATCAGCTCTCCTGATGTTCACAACTGCATCATTCCTGTTTCTCTGGAAGTGCCCTCCAGGCACACATAACACACTCTCCACATCACCAAAGTCTGCTCCTTCTTCCATATTTAGAGCAAACTGACACTGCTAACCAGCCCATTCTGTATTTAAAAACATGTTAATGGAATCAGGGTCATACCGAATGGCGTGTCCTCTAACATAGCTCACATAATCCTTAGCAGGATGATCACCTAACCTCCTTGCATTGGTGTAGAATTCTTTCACCACTGCTATGTTAACTGGTGTAGGATAAGTGGCTAGCCTCCCCCAGTTCCTGTTCTCCAATTGCTCTCCAAACTGTGGAGAAAAATCAGGTATCAGTCCAGTCTTCCTTTCCATTAATAGCCTCCTATCTTGGACAACATTGAAGTGGCGTTCATGCTTGCGGGAAAGGAACTTGCTGGCATAGGAGCGTTCTGGTTCCTTATCCTTTCTCTTGGATCCTATAGTCTTGATTCTCTTACCCGATGAGGAGGTCATCCCTGCATCAAACACAATTCACAAAACCACAAGAAACATCATTAAGCATTAGTAAACCACAAACAACTCCCTAAAACCATTCCTATCACCGCTGAGGGCAATCAAAACCCCTCAGCGCAACCTGTGCATCAAAACCAGCAAGAAAAAGAAGCACAAAAACCATTCCGCCAGAATCGCGCTTAGGGGAAATTTCCGCTGAGCGGCGATTCTGCAGATTTTTTGAAATCTTGCAAAAATGTTCCTAATCTCCACCCACATGCATCTTCCTAGTTCCAAACCCAAATCAAGCAGTTTAATCGGTCCAAACAACAATTAATTCATCTAATCATGCATAAAAATCAAAATGCGTCAAGAATCATGCTTAGACAACCATGTTCATACCAATTCATGCTTTCAAAAACCCTAGAAGGTAAAATGCTTATACTTACTTGGGTGGAGATGCTAGATGAGTGAAAAATGGTCTAGGAATGTGAAGAAATCAGCCCCCAACAACAATTCTCTCACCAAACCCCAAATTTGGATGGAAACTTGATGCAAAAGTGAATGGAAGAAAGGTTTTGTGAAGGGGGAAGAAAGGAAAAGTGAAGAGAACACTTGGGAGAGTGCTTGAGAGTGTGTGAGATCTGAAAGTGCCTACCAAAACGCGCCCTAGGGTATAAAAGAGGCCTAATGGGCCAAATCTCGCTGAGCCCAATTAAAACAAAAAAGTCCACCAAATCTGCAGCGGTCGCGCTCAACGGTAGTTACCGCTGAGCGGCATTTGCGACACCAACTCTTTTTCTTCCTAGCTTGCCCTAGGTGTCCTTTACCAATGCCTCTCACTATCCCAATGCATTTAGTTTCTCACATCACTCAAACATTCAATCCCTAATATGCAACTAGAACAAAATCAACACAAACAACAAAATAAAGTCAATCAACTGGGTTGCCTCCCAGGTAGCGCTTATTTAACGTCACGAGCCTGACCCAAAATCCTCTAACACCCTTTAGTAGGTGCAAATCTTTCTTACCAACACCAATCAGTAGGTGTATACAAACATAGTATCCTTCAGTAGATACTCTTCCACCTAACATCCATCAGTAGATGTAAACCCTGTAACAAACTTATAATCGAAACAAAAATACCAAAAGTTCAAAATTACATCACCAAATCAAAAATTAAAAGTTCTTAAATCACTGGGTTGCCTCCCAGCAAGCGCTCTTTTAACGTCACTAGCTTGACCCAATAAAGCTCAAGTTCCATCTTCAATGTTGGTGTTCTCCTTTCTGAATACTCCATTTTTTCTTTTTTTTTTTCTTCTTTCTGCTGAATTTCTTCAGGAATTTGATAAAACCAGGAACCTGTTTCAATGTCTCAATCATAGGAACTTTAATCTCCAACTTCTTGAAGATTTCCATAAAGCGCTCAAATTCCATCTCCTTCCTATGATACTTCTTTGAATGAGGACGGGATTTTTCAGACGATTCTTTCTTTTTTCCTCTTGTCCTCTTTTTCTTTTCTCTCACTTTCTTTTTCTTCACACAAATTTTCTTTTCTCTCACTTTCTTTTTTTCTTCTTTTTTTCCACGCACTTTCTTAATCTTCACACAAATTTTCTTTCTCTGTTCTCTCTCAACCACTTCTCTTTCTTTTTCTACATCTTTATCTTTCTCACTCAACTCTTTTTTTTCTTTTCTCTCTATCTCTTTCTCATCTAAATTCTTGTCACTTCCAGTGATAATGTCTTGACATTAGGGTTAACTTCAGTTTCAACCCGAAAATCTTCCAATCTCTCAATTAAGTGACCAATCTACATCTCCATCCTTTTACATGATGCTTCAATGCTTTTATGAGTGGAGACGGACTCTTGCATAAATTGTTGAAAGACGTCATCCAGCTTTGCCATTCTTCTTGACAGAGAGCTTTGTTACTACCATTGTTGTTGTGGTTGGTTCTGAAATTGTCCGGCAGCTTGCCAAAATTGACTTTGATCCATGCTTGAGTGAGATTCCCTCCAGTGGTTGAAATTACTTTGGTAGAACTGAGTACCCATATAGTTAAATTCTTGTCCATATTGCATCCTACAAGCATTAGGCACAAAACCCTAGAAAACATTTGTTAGCACAAAAAAAATAAAAAAGATAAAAAGATAAAATACAAAGATAAAAGGATAACAATAAAGTCAAAACTAATCAATAATCACACAAATAGAATAGTTAAACCACGAGTCCCTGGCAACGAAGCAAAAAACTTGATAAAAAAAATTTTGATCCCCGGCAATGGTGCCAAAAACTCTTTAACACTCAGCAAGTGTACCGAATCGTATCAAGTAATAATAAAATGGTAAGAACAAATATCGTTTCCCAAAGGACTCACGGCCTAAACAGTAATGTGATTTGTTGATTAAATTAGACTTGTAAACGAAAACATTCTTGTTGAATTACGAAAAATAAACATGAATGCAAAGTTTTGATCACTGGAATAGAAAGATGCAAAAACGATTGATGTAGAAAATGAATGATTATGTTATTGGGGTTTCTGATTCATCCTATCCACTCTCATGTATTCAAGAATTCATCTTTCTTCATTAATGTTAATGCCACTTTCTAATTTACCTTAAACCTTATGTCTCGGTGAAGAAAGCCTACTCCTAATCATTAATTTACAATGTCTTGTCCCCCTAGAAATTATTCATGCATTACATTCGCACAGAAGCTTAAAGGCAACCAATCCTCCTATCCCTATGTCTAGGAAATATTGTTCTTGGGAGAATTTCTTCAGTTCTAGATTTACTTATATGTGTCCATACAAATAACATCAATGATCATGCAATTGAATGAGTTAAACAAAGTATGCATAGAGTATATAGAAGAAAAACCCTAACATTAATGAAAGAAATCATATAGCATATAGAACCAATTCAATACATGAGAGTTTCAAAGGATTACATCGGTTCGCCAACAACAATGAAGGTTTAGTTCACCATAGACATGGTGAAACTAGATAAAAAACAAAGAAAGAATGAAAGATAGAACCCTAGAAGTTGAAGAATAGAGCTTGAGCATCCAAAATCCTCCTCCAAGGGGTGAAGAAAGTGTGATGTCGCCTCTTTCTGTCCAAAGATCCTAACCCTAATTCAGCTAAAACCTTATATAGTTTCCTAAAGATTATAGAAAATAAGCCCAAGCCCAAATAAATAGCGCTCAGCGGTAAGTGCGGGTCTTCAGAATTGACGCTCAGCTGTAGTTTTGGCCCTCAGGGGTGACTGTAGGACTTCAGAATGCCGCTCAGCGGTAGAATTGCGCTCAGTGGTGACTGCGGCTCTTCTTTTAAACACTTTCACTTCCTTTCTTGAGTGTAGCTCCTTACTACTTCAACTTCTTTCATCTAATTCATCTCAATTCCTTCAAAAACAAGGAAAACCAAGCAATAAACCCATCCAACTCTCTTATTTCCAAAACATAAGTAAAAACATGATTCCAAGCTAGTCTCTAAGTCATAAAGGTTGTTTGATGTCAAAACTAAGTATAAAAATAACATTTTTTCAACTATTATCAATAAGGGTTCATAAAGAACGTTCCTCACCACTTGGTTGATGCTAGGAGTTCTTGGAGAACGTTCCATGTGTTTCTTGGACGAGAGTGCGAGCTCGTTGCGAACATTCCTTACTGTTCGGTTTAGACCTAAGAGTTCACGGAGAACGTTCCCGAGAGTGACAATTCATTGAGAATTTCTATCACCTCTCGGTTTTGGGCCTAAGAGTTCACGGAGAACATTCCCGAGAGTGACAGTTCATTGAAAAATTCTATCATCTCTCGGTCTTTCGTCATAGTTACACAACTTGTGATTGAATGAACACTGTCTAGCTTTATTCACAGCAAAAGCACAATAGAATTCCAATAAAGTAAGTCTTTGGTAAAGAATTCAATTGAAACAAAACATTACAAAAAAATTCAACTAAAGTAAAACTTGAGATGAGTTGCATTTCAAGTGTTAGGATGACTTTGTCGCTCAGTAACTCGAAACGGTAAGCTCCTTCATCAAATCCTTTGTGACGCGAAATGGTCCTTCCTAGTTGGCCGCTAATTCTCCATGTGGTTGGTTGTTCTAGCTTCTCCTCTTTTTAATCAGATATGTCAATGGACCGATCGCTCATGACTGCGACTGCGGCTATGACTTTGCCTCTGTCTTTGTTCATCTTTTCGATACGGTCGTTCAGGACTTCTATGTGAGGACTTCTTCCTCAGTGGACTTCTTATCTGTGCCTTCTCTTCCTTTACATACTTACGAAGATGACCCGCTTGGATAAGTTTTTCGATCTCATCTTTTAGTGTTGTGTATTCTTTCGTAGTATGCCCCATGTTTTGATGATATCGGCAGTGCTTAGCTCCATCTGCATTTTTAGGTGTATTACCTTTTTGGACTGAGAGAAGTGCAACACTAAGGGCTTCCTCGAGAATTCTTGCCCTAGGTGCATTGAGAGCTATATAATGATTAAACGTGGGTGTTCGGGGGAAATCCATCTAAGGAGGACCTCTATTTGTGTTGTTATTTCCGAACGATCGCTTTCCTTCCTTCTTGTTCCCACCTGCAAAAGCTTCCTGCTGTTGTTTTTTCCTTGAGTTTCTCATATCTCCAATACGAATAAAGTCAACAACTCTTTCCTGGAGTTCGTCCATAGTTTTAGGCGGTCGTGCATATAAATATTCAACAAATGATCCTGTCCTTAGGCATGAAGGCAAATTGCTGATGATGAAAGTGTGATTGATATCCTTAACTCGTTGTGCGGTCTCATTATACCTTTTCATAAAGGCCCTCAAGGTTTCTTCCTTCTCTTGTTTAGTGTTCACCAATTCCGCCGGTGTTATCTCTTGTACCCAGCTGGACGCATACTGTCTTCCAAAAAGAGTTTCCACAATAGCGAAACAATCCACTGTGTTTGGGGGAAGGATGTTGTACCATGCTAATGCCTCCCCCTTGGGTGATAATGAGAAAGCCCTACACATGACCAGGTCATTGTTCGTGTAGAACGTCATTGCATTAACGAACGTCCTGAGGTGATCATCTGGATCAATTGAGCCATCATATTTATCTAATGCAGGAGGAGATTTTTTCGACATTGGAGTTTGTATGATGATCGCCATGAAGGGAAGCAAACTGGTAGGCCAAACGGTTTGAGCATCGAGTTATATGTTATCCCGCTATTTGCTTCCCTTTTTTCCCGAGCGTTCGGGTTGGTGTGGTGGGATGTTTGTTGATTACGACTTGCCTCTTGTCTGTTATCGCGATTGCGATCCCGTTGGGCTATGACGTCGAACGTTGAGCGGGTTGTTCGACATGAGCATGTTCCGCCCTCAGTGTCGCAATCTCCAACAAATGTGCTTGCACTTGCACTTGCATCTGCGCCTGCAAATCTCTGTCAGCTTTCTAGTGCTTTGTTGCTCCTCCATGTTTCTCATAGTCACCATTGGGTTTCTTCTGCTTCTCTCTCGGTCCCACAGTGGATGCCAAAATGTTTCGGTATATATTTATGTAGGGCTGAGAGACACACCTTTATGTCATAGTCTTCTTATCCTCTAACCTCTGAATTTCCCGCTCCAAGTTTCTTCGAGTCCGGGATGAGGGGAAGGGTACCCATTATTAGTTCAACCTGCTTACCTTTGCGGTTTAGCCTTCTATTTATAAGTTATTTCATGGACCCTAAACTGGCATAAGTCTAATAAAACGAACATACATTTAGATTCGGTCTGCTACTCATAAACAACTTCCTTATCCTGCAATTAGTTATCAATATCTTTAATTAATATCTTTTAATTTATTAGTTGTTTATTTGCCTAAATCATTGACCCAATAACAATAACTAAGTGCATGCCCAACATCAATTACTTAAGCGCTGATCCAATATTTAATCTATTTAGACCATTGACAAAAGTAACAGACCGAACGGCGAATATTAACCGTTCAGCCTATCTCATGTTGACCGTTCGGCCTATCTCCTATACCATATACTAAGAAACTTTGTCCTTCGATGTCCAAAAACTTATATGATTCATTATATTCTTTTATGTAAACTTGCGTTTATAATTATTAAAGCATTTATATTTTAATAATTAAGTAGTTGATTACCACAGTCAAATGCACTATTACTTTTATTTTTGTATTGTGAGTCAAAATATTTTTTTTTTCATTATAAATGCTATATTTAATGTTAAAATTGTCTGTTTACCATATTTTATTGTAAATAATTGTTTGAATGAAAAACGTGAGTTTTAAAAATCATTTTTCTTACAATTTAAAGCATAATAAAATTACTTATTTTTGAATTATTTTAAAAGACATTTGATAATTTTATTAACTGTCTATCGAGAAATATCGTGTTAAGAGAAGGAAGAAAATATTGAGACAAGCTTTACAAGTAAAATTTTTGAGATAGCACAAAATTTTCAATTCTTTTTGCCCATGCACTAACTTTATTAATGGTTGTTGATAACCATCATACTTCTCAAACATTACACCTAACCCTTTAATTGATTGAAAGCATTCCATTGTACGAGGCAAGTTGCTTTAAGCGTTAATAATTTTTTAAAAAAAATTGTGCAACCTTATGAACATTTTA